>NC_068939.1:141394858-141614130 GCF_016801865.2 Culex pipiens pallens
CCGCCGGCATTTAAATTCACTGTTAAAATCATCGTTATATTACATAATTTTAAATGAATTATGAAATGATTTTATGTCAAAAAAGTGTGTATTTAAACTTAAAAAAAACATAAATTGCACTTCTCCTACGAAATAAAACAAATCAAATTTTATACCACATTTTTCTACTGTGTTTATACCTATTTTGCCAACGAGGTGTCAAAGTCGGAGAGATAGGCTGTTTGACCCCAACCCGATACGCCGAGATCACGTGATGCTTTTGGCTAGGTCATGTCTATCTGCGGGTGTCAAGACCGGCCCCCAACGACTGTCATTTCGCGGAGTTTATTTTTAGCGGACGGATATTAAATTCAGCCAAGCGTGGCATTCGAGATTTTAACAATCATGTTTCTTTCATTGGAAGAGAGGGTATGCGCATAAATTTTTATTTATTTATTTTTTAAAACTTCTTTTCATAATTTAAAAAAAAGTTTCAAGTAAGGTAGGGGAGTGTGGGGTAATTTGGACACCCTAAGGAAATTGCTCTGTTACGGGCTGTATGGATATTTTAAAGGAATGTGGATGACAACAGAGCATAATAGTGACCATATTTGATGGAAAAATGTAATTCATTTCGATAAATTTTGATGAAAAACCCATTTTTATCGCAAAAGTTAAAAGGTGTCCATATTACCCCCACATTTTTGTGTGGGGGTAATATGAACACCCCTATGGGGTAATTTGGACATGCCTTGTGGGGTAATTTGGACATGCCTTGTGGGGTAATATGAACACCTTTTGTGGGGTAATTTGGACACATGTTGAAGAATAAGTTTAACATTTGATTTTTTGAGCATGTTTTTTATCCTTCAACCTGGTTTTGTAATTGCTTTATATTTTGAAGTGTTGCTCACAATATTTCATCAATGGTTTAAATAATGATTTTGTGATAGAACTATAATTCAATAGGAAGATAACAAATAGTTCAGTGTAGTATACATAATTTAATCATTAATACTGAAATGATTTAAACATTGATGCTGGATCAGGCACACTATACTTGTTTTTAGTGATTAAGGTATCATTTATGTTTATATAAATCAATCTTTATATAGAATTTATTAGCCTGAAAATATCATTTTTTTAATTTTTACATTCTGTAGCCCTTCAAATTTAAATATTATTGTAAACCAGCATAGAAATTAGAAATGTCAAAGAAGTTAATTAAAAGCAATCAACATTAAAATCTTGTTGAACGCCAAATGTACAGTAATCAGATTTTCATCAATTCGAATATTGGAATAAATTTATCTAAATTAAAAAATAGGGGTTTTGTGAAACTTCTCATTGCTCACATTCATTTTTGATTGTTTTGACATATTAAATCCCACTAAATTTATCTAAATCCCTTTAAAAACTCATCCAACCATGAAAGTTACTTTTTGTTGCCTGACAGGTAGACTTTCAGGTATGTCCAAATTACCCCACAAGCCATGTCCAAATTACCCCCATAGCATATTCTATCATAATTTGCCATTTTTGATGATAAAAATGGATAAAATGCACAATTTTTATGCGTACATATCTCAGGCATCGTCCAAGCAACCCCCTTAAACAATAAATGTCCACTTTTTTGCCATATAACCCCTGCAAAACCTTATTTCCTAACCTTCAAATATTAGAATTTAAGGCAGTGCCAACCGGCCTTTGGAAACTTTTACACATTATACCAAAACTACTTAACCTATTCCAACTTTTTTGGTTTGTCCATACTCCTAGGCCATTACTAGTACTAGCCTTATCACTTAAATTGCCGTTTTCACTTTATATCCGAAGAAAACGTGATTTTTAAAGGGGTGTCCAAATTACCCCCACTGTCCATATTACCCCAAACTCCCCTACTTCAATTTTAAAAATTAAATTTTAATCGATTGGAAATATCTGTATTATTATTTTTATTTTTTTTTAAAAAGACCAATAAACCAAATTTTCAGTTTTTGTTTTTGGATGTTTTTTAATACCCCTCAAGGCAGTTTCAAAAACACCCAAATAGCAAAAACTGGAAATTTGGTTTATTGGACCTTTTCAAAAAAAAACTTAAGATATGTTCCTACGTAAGAAACCTACTCTCCCTTTTAATAACTAATTTTCAGAGGGATGTCCCAACATTCAATCAAACTCTCGCGAAATAGCGTCATTCAGGTTGTCATGGAACAAGTTTGCAACGGACAGATAGAAAACTATCCATCACACGAAAGTTTTCGACATGCTCTCGTGATGCCCCGTAGTAGGCCAGACGACTATGAAGGTGCACAGATTAAATTGTTGTCCACACTGTCCGGCTGACAATGGCATCTGGGTGATTTGACTGCGAAAAAAAATTGGCGAATCCAACCGGTGTAGCTTAATGAACGATTGTTGATTGAGCTATTGTGAACTTATCCGGGGAGTTTTTTTTATTGCCTGAGATGTTTTCATATGACAATTTGTGAAGCGTGAATCTTAGTTAAAAAGCACGAATTAGGTAATTATAAAATAATTACCTTGTTAATGTTACAAGTTTGAGTTTTTGCATCCCTTTAAAAACCACAGCAATAATTCTAAACTTTTTCGCAAATCGACTTTCCTTTGTTTATTTTGGCTTGAGTCAAACTAAGTCCATGCATAATAATAAATAGTTTTTTTCATCCAATTCTTCATAGAATTTTGCGGAATTGTCATACAAATTGTTGTTTACCCCAAATAAAGATAAATTTATGGTAAACTAACATACAGAGAAACCTCTTTTTGCGCGGTGGCATTAGGCTTTTTATTTCGTCGATTACTCTAAAACCATATTTTTGAAGCTTCAAAAAGAGTTTTGTAGATCTGAACAAAACCTACAATTTGCATTTAAAAGATTGCAAAAATGTTGCATCGTTCCAGAGAAATCGACAAATAAGAAAAACGTAACGCACCGCGTAAAAAGAGGTTCCTCTGTATTTGAATAATTAGAATTTTATGATGAAATTTTATTTTTAGGTTTAGGTGAATCAATATGATATGATGTATTCGATATCAACATTTTCGCTTATTTTGAATATCCTTCATACAAAAATGTATGGAAATTTTAATGCGTACCATTGGCCCGCAAATTTCTTTTTGTGAAAACAGATGGTAAAAAATATAAAGAAGAATTCGTGCTTGCCATTTCATTAGGGCACATAACTTTTTAAACAAGGGTGTGTCCCTTTTACACTATTGTTTACAAAATTTATGTGCCCTTTTGAAATGTTAGGCTCCAATTGGCTGTGCTAAACATTAGTTAAAAGGTTTCAATGATTTCGTGGTTTGTTATCCTTATTTAATTAACTTCAAAAATTAGATCAAAACACCAAAAATTGCATTTTGCCCGTAACCACCGCACATGGTGGGGCAAGATGGGGCAGCTGCCCCACCATCCTTAATTTATTTTTCTTTATTTGGTCAGGGGGTGTCCATTGACGACGTTATTTTCAAAACGTCTATATTATAGCCCCACCTTCCTCGATAAGCTGGGCACGTAAGCGTAACTTACACAAACATTTTTTTACTTTTCGCAAATTCAAAAAATTAAACCCAAATATGATCCTTTGAGGTACAAGTTAAGTATCTAAATAGTTGGTGCGCACTTCTATATCAATGTTTGTGTTTTTTTCACCAAACATATTTTCAAAAATTCAAAATCAGTTTTGAAATTTAAAATATTTAACACACAATTTTGGAATTTTTATGACACAAAAAAAATATAGAGCAATTCCAGCTCAAATAAGGAATTTTTCTGGTACTTTTGTACCCGACCCTCTCCGATTTCAATTAAACTTTGTAGACATCTGGAGTTTTTTTTGAAAAGGACCAATAAACCAAATTTTCAGTCTATGCTTTTTGGGTGTTTTTTAATACCCCTGACTCAAGGTGGTTCTGAAAACACCCAAAAAGCAAAAACTGGAAATTTGGTTTATTGGACCTTTTCAAAAAAAACTCCAGACATGTTATTTTAGGCCTAAATAAGCCATTTTTGTATATATGGAGCCAATTGTATTCGAAAATAACATTTGAGAAGGGCGCAAGTTATTTAAATATTTTTGTATTTTACAATTTAAAAATTACTGTATCTCGAGGCCGTTGCATTGTACCAAAAAGTGGTCGAAAACAAAATTTTAGGAAATTGGACGGGCTTTCTGAAAAAATACACTGAAATAAAAATACACGCCACTTCTATGTGATGTTTTGATTTTTAAGTTTAAAAGTCAAATTTTACGGTGATGTCACGATTTTTTTCGTTCAAAATTTTTGAGAAAATAGGCTTAGATATTACAAAAAGACTGACGAAAAATGCAGGATGATGTCTCTCTTAAAAAAAAATAAAAAAAAAAACATTTACTAAAAATATTTTTTTAAGAGTGGTCTAAACGTCAAAATTTTTAAAACCGGTAATAGGAATCGATTCGCCAGACAATTTTACATAAAAGTCTTCATATTGACCATTGTCCTATGTCCAATCCTTGGGAAGATACAGTGGTTCAAAATTAAAATGTCGAAAATAGTTTTTTTTGTGGTTTTTGGAAAAAAAATTATATAACAGACTTGATTTTTCAGTCTCGTAAAAATTTTTACCGGAAAACTCGTCCAATTTCTCATAAGTTTTCCTTTGACAGCTTTTCAATTGGATGTATGGGAAAACAGATATAAGCTGAAATACATTGCTCATAACTGAAAATAGAATATTCTTTTTAGTGTGGTAGAAACCTGAGTAGTAAATAAGCTTACGCAAATATTAAAACGAGTCAAATTAAAAAAAAAACTGCCAAAGGCAAACTTATAAGAAATTGGACGAGCTTTCCGGTAAAAATATTTACGAGACTCAAAAATCAAGTCTGTCATATAGAAATTTTCAAAAAACCACAAAAAAAACTATTTTTCGACATTTTAATTTTTAAGCGCTGAATCTTCCCAAGGATTGGACAAAGGACAATGGTCAATATGGAGACTTTTATGTAAAGTTGTACGGCGAATCGATTCGCACTATCGGTTTTTAAAAATTTTGACGTTAAGACCACTTTTCAAAAAAACAGTTTTAGTAAATGATTTTTTTTTTTTAGGAGAGACATACCATCCTGCATTTTTCGTCAGTCTTTTTGTAACATCTAAGCCTATTTCCTCAAAATTATGAACGAAAAAAAATCGTGACATCACCGTAAAATTTGACTTTTAAACTTGAAAATAAAAAAATCTCATAGAAGTGGCGTGTATTTTTATATCAGTGTGCACAGGCTCAACTCGAGAGGAAGCATGGTGTTTAAGGAATTTTTCAAAAATATTCAGACAGGGCCGAATGGATTTTCTCTATAGTTTGTATGGAGAATTAGTGCTGATCGTTACTCCCACATATAGCATGCAGTTTTAGCCTGTATGCAACAGCGACGAACCGCCCTAATTCTCCTTACAAGCCACCAAAGCATTTAGGACCCTATTACACGTGTATTGAACTTTTTATCATATGTAATTTAAAATTTTGATCTGATTAATTCACACCAGGGTTCTAGAACGGCGCGCCAGTCAGCAGACGCGCCGCAATCATATTAGCACAATCACTGTATCGTATCGTATCAGTTAACAAAAACCCAGGTGAGAAAACGGCGAATCCCATCTGAAATCAAAACAAACGTCATATCTGCCACACGCTAGCCACCTCAATTAGGACGACGGATGATGGCTTGCCGACACGTTTCGTTTACAAATGCCCGCCAGATTTATGACCATGTTCGCAACTTGGTAATTTGCGTTCATCGGCAAGACTAGCAATGCATGACCAGTAGTCAGTTCAGCTTCCATAGCTGGAGATTTTATTAAGTGCACGTTTTGCAACGGAATTGAAAAACTTTCACTAAACTGCACGTGCGGTGGGCATTTCGAGATCCCTTTCCCGCGAAAACGTAGCTGGGTGGGCGTTAAACTGTAACGTAACGTCCGTATGGAAGCTTCCATGGCTCGTTCCGCAAGATCGCTGTACAAGATGGATGTTTTCGTCGCGAGTAAATATTTGGGAATGCAAATTTGCACTCAGTTGCTTGCTCAGCTTGTCCAGTAAGGCTGCCGGATCAAGATCGAGAGTTTCTGATGAATCGTTCGTGGTGATAATCAGTCAACAAATCAGCGGTACACGTGCTAATTGAGGCACACTTGCAGACGAATGCCGACGCAAATAGTCACGTTCGGGAATTGCCCAAATTGGGGAGATTTCACTTTGGCCAAGGCTTCCCAAAAGCCGTTACGTCGCCGAGCAAACAGTAGTGACTTAACGTGTGAAGTATGCCGCGGATTTGCTACAGTGTGACTTATCACAAGTTGTTGTTCGCGATAGGAGAAATGATCAGATCTCTGTTGATCGTGAAGAACTTGGGCTCAATCGATATTGATGGTATAACTTGTACTGAGCATTCTCTTGCTTCCCAAATTGAAGGTTGCGTCGAATGTCACGGGTTCGACCCACTTAAACCTATTTAACTCTTGTCAAGAACTTCAACTTACTGCTACTTTGTGTAGATCCCCGTTTGTCTATCAAAGATCGCCGTCACGGTCTATCGATTTATCACAGGTACTGTGTCCAATCTTCAACGCTGCATTCACTCTCACTTTCCGTTGCAAATGGATACAAATCATCAATCACCGCTATAAACCAAGCCGACCTTCACTCCACGGTACCGATTTGTAGTTCTTTTTTTTCGCGA
This sequence comes from Culex pipiens pallens, assembly GCF_016801865.2. Lineage (NCBI taxonomy): Eukaryota > Metazoa > Arthropoda > Insecta > Diptera > Culicidae > Culex > Culex pipiens. The sequence goes on from NC_068939.1 coordinate 141,401,587, forward strand.
TCGATAAATTACAACTTGTCGCGCTTAAACTCTTGTTTCCATGCACAATCCCACGCGTTGACCACGGTCTGCACACGACTTCTTGTAATTGCTTGCTCTACCTGCACTTGTAACTGTTGTGCCACCGTGATCTACCGTCGCGATCTTGTCCTGAGCAGTGCCCGCTCCGTACTAGGTCCGGCGAAATTGTTTATCTTTGCTTTTATACCACCGCCAGAGTTCAGGCTCTCTTCAGGTGACTCTGGCGAACTCTCGCGATCGACTTCTCGCGCGCTCAGGTGTTTTGGGGAACCCTTTCGCACTGGGTATACCTCGCTGCGGCGGGAAGTGATCGCAGTTCTGTAGAGATCGGCGAGTTCAAGACTGGATGTTTTCTTGCCCAACAACTCTGAGCGTAGAGTGCGCCAATTGCTAGCGAAATCATACCGCCAAATTACACCAATGTACTAAAGATATCATTCTTATTACACTCAACCCTCGGTGGGTGGTCACCTTCTCGATTGACACTTTTTTAGTTTGGTTGGTCAAAGTCAAACTAAAAAGTGACGAACTGTCACTTTTTACATGGCGCTTACGCACACTATCAAAATAAACGTTTGATAGTGTGTGTGAACTCCGTATAAAAGGAGTGTCAAATTAAAAAGTGACCCCGTTCAGTTGGATGGTGTCAAACCATCGGAGTTTGAGTGTACTAAGCTAGGGAAAGAAGCAAACGAGCAAGTGAGTAACTGCGTGATCAAGTGAGTTAGTCAATGTACGATTAAGTCAATTAGTGAAACAAGCAAGCGAGTAAGTGAAGACGCGAGTAAATCAATGGGCTCGTGAGACAATGAGCGATTTAAGTAAGTAAGCAATTAAGCGAGCATTTAAGTGAGTGAGTGAGTTAGCGAGTGAGTAAACGAGTCAGTAAAAAAACGAGTGAGTGAGTAAACAAGCAAGTAAGATTAACGGATGAGTGAGAGAGTAAGCAAGCGAGCGACTGAGTGAGTGAATAGGTGAGCCGATGAATGAGGTAATGAGCACTTAATTGACTGAGTGAGTGAATGAGCAAGTGAGTGAGTGAACGCATGGAAGTATTTGAGGCGTTCATTCGCATTTGTTCTTTTAAAAGTTGACTGTGAACCGTTTTATCTTTCAATTATTCTCATTCTTGGAACAGATATGTTACCGACGTTCACGGACAAAATTTGATTTAATCAACACATGTTGACCCTAACATCTCTAGCAAATAAGTGATCACAACCAGGGCTTGGCACCAAAAGAGAGCAGAGAGTAGTTTCGCTCCACTGAGAGGAGGAAGTATCCCCCACTCGATGGGTAAAACCTGGGAGGGAGAAGCGAAGAGGACTTCTTATTCTTATTCATTTTCTAGTTGTTGTTTTTGTTTTTTGTGCAAGATAATTTCTCTTCGCATATAAATTTCCAGTCAGTCGTCATCTGCCTTTCTTGACAATTCAAATTTTCTTGCAGCACATTTCAAAACAGTGCTCAAGATCGTGCATGACTCAGGTGATGCAACTTTCTCTGAAATTTTTTTTTTTTCATTCATAACATATTTTTTAAGGTCCTCTTCCGTGCTGAGACCAGGTTTGGACCGGGAATCATGAAAGTTACATTTAAAATAATGATAATATTTTTTCAAACAAATGACAGCAACATGAAACCTATCCCTTTTAATTGATCTGAGTGGGTCTTGCTGAGTTTCAACTGGATGCTGAACTCGTTGAAGAACCTCCTCAGCTCAGCCGAACTGTAGAGTACCGCCTTGCCTTGTTCCTTCGTGACTCCACAGGCGTGTGGGGGGGGGGTTAGTATTTTCTTTGCTGCTTCCTGCTTCTTGAGAGCGATTCTTCTGTTTTTAATCCGGAACCACGCCCGACAGCGGAGGAACTACGTCGGTGTGAACGCCGGTACTGCCGAACTTTGTTTTCCATCTTTTCCATTCTGGTTGCAATAAAATTCAAAACCCGAGCTGTGGAGGAAGTTAAGTGAATTCGCTGTGACGTAATCATTCTTCCAAGATGCCGGTTTTGCAGAGTGATTTTTTGAAAAAAACGGTGGCTTACGAAAACGGTTCCGCTTCCTATCTATCCGTGTTAACCTCCAGCTCGCCGTTTTCCCCTCTTTGTTCTCATTTTCGCCCAGAGAATTTGCGTCACTTCCCTCAAAGCTCGGGTTCTACTGAACGATTTATATATTTTAACACATTGACTACTACTCAGACATGCATTTGAACGAACTGTACCTGCACTTCCCGTTCTTATATGCACATCTAGGAGGCACAGAACGTGGTGTTTTTACCACCTTACGAGAACGCGTGCCGAACTCTTAGCGGCTCTTTGAAAAATTGTACATGTTTTTTTTCTACTATACTTCACTTATATTTTGAACTAGGCCAGTTCTTTTCATGAACTGGTGTAGCGCTGAAGCTCAATCTGAGATCTTCAACAAACAATAAAATATTAAATTAAAACTCACCTTAAACAACAATGAAATGGATATATTTGCTAGTAAAGCGCACGATTGGTTGTTTCCTAATATGGAAATCCCACAGCACAGGTTCAAAAAAGAAAAGGGCAAAGAATACGCAATAAACGGGTTTCCATTAAAAATGTTCCTCAAACATCCGAATTTCTTAACGTAGCTCACTTGGCAGATATTCCGGATATTTTACATTTGTTCCACACACGGATAACTGATGAATTTTTCACTGTACGGTTTAGTTAAGCCTCATTTTACACATTTTTGAAATCAAAAAAACAAAACAAAATTGAAACCAGAAATAAAATTGACATTTGCACGTACAGCCAAAGTTCTGACACAGTGCCCGTGCGCGTACTTTGATTAAAAACACGGTGTTTTTAAGTCTTAGAAGAACAAGAGCAGCACCCGTGCCGTGCCGATGCACCTCTGCTACTACTACTACCAACTTAATAAGTCTTAGTTTAAGCACATGTATGTATAACATAACATTGTTTGATTTATGGTCATAAGGAAGTATATCTCATGAAAACACATTTTAAACAGAATTTTAATAAAAATTAGCAAAAAATAAATAAACGTTTATTACATATTTTTGGCCTCTTTTGCATTTAATGAACGGTCTCAGTCCAAAAATACATTTACAAATTAAAATACTTTTTCAAATTTATTGTCCATCAAATACAATACTGCTCTAACCAAATAAAAACAGTAACAAAAAATGAAGGCGGCTCTCACTGACAGTTCGCAAGTGGCTGACACTGACAACTAGGTGTATTCTTCTCCGCCCGACTCAGGGTAAAACCGTATTTCCCGAGATCACTCGTAGTGGACTTTTTGGCACGGGAGGTTTTTTTATAACAAGATACCTTGCTTCAGGCCTGCTATACCTTAAAAACCTGCTGGAAAGGAAATGTGAATAACTTTACGAATGTGCGAACCTGCTGGCTAGTGTAACTAGTAGCGACTAGAACTCGTGTACTGTGAGCGAACTGTGAGCGCGCATAAACCGGTTGACGCGTTCTGCGTTGAGCTTGTTTTAAGGCTATGTTTACATTATGGACGGTTTGGAAATTTGGGATTTCCCAGCCCGCATGGTTTTTAACGGCGATGAAGTGCAATAAAGTGAACTATACGTCAATTTGCGCAACTTTTAAATGCCGTTATGATATTTTCTGTATTTTGGGTTACTTGAAGCTTATTATCAACGTCAAATCGATATTGTCATACTATCTTGTCGCACGTCGCTTTTTGACTTTTCGAGTAAAACGCGTTTTAATGTTTGATTTTGTTGTATCGTTCCGGAGTTTGATTGAATTTGGGTTGCACTTATAGCAATTTTCTGGAATCGTCAAGACAGCACGATAAAATTTAACTTTCTTTCGTATGAAGAGTGACAACAATGCACGGAGTTTTTTTGGTTTTTATTGAATATCCCAGGATTGAAATCGAATTTTGAAGATCTGAGCATGTCAAATGCTAAGGCATTATGAGCTGCACAAAATGGCGACAAAATAGCACGACCACGACGATTTAATTTAGAATTAGGCAATTGCAAAATTTATTTCAAGGATGCAAAAATGTTGCCTAATATTTAATTTACATTTAAAACCTGTTAAATAGATTGTAAATTATTCAGAATACATTGTACAACGCTTATGCATGCAAATTAAAAAAAGACTTTTATCTATTTTACAAATTTTGAGTTTGGTAATCTGTACAAAACAAAAAGTTTAGCAAAACAAATATTTTCAAACATCCATTCTCGGATGAGCTTTCAAAAAGCCGTAAGAGCCACCGTGGCCTCCGACACTAATATTCGTTTTTCTCCAAATTGTAATAAAATTTAGTTCATTTCTAGTTCGGGGCACTTCGAAGACGTGTAGATGAACAATCTTAAGCATTTTTGAAATTGATTTTCCGTAAGTAGGTCGAATACCTAAGCAAAAAAGGCTTTGTTTATCATTGGCTCTTACGTCTTTGCGAAAATTAATCCGAGAATGATATTTTGTAAATTTTTGTATACTGCCCCTGATCAGATAAATGTCCCATATGCATTTTCAACACTTTTGAGTTATTGATGCAGTTTGATTCAAAAACTTGTGCTCTTTCAAAAGAGCCTACAACATCCAATACTTCGTTCTAGAAATCAGGAGGCAGTTTGTCATTTTGACAAAACAATTAAAAAACAGTAAATTTTTCAACTGTTCAATCTGTTTGAGTCATGTCACTCCTGCACCACACTACCAAGTGAATTTGTGCTGATCGGAGTTGAGATACAACTACCCTTCGAGTGTCTACATTCTTGGTCAATGAAATTGAAAGATTGCGACATTTTCCTGTGATGGTGAGCGTGAATTTTCGAGACCTTTCAAGTCGGGAGGGATTTCCGCGCAAGTTCATCGTTGTCCCACACAGTTCAAATTGGGAGGGCCGCCCTCACGGATTTCTGGTTTGCGTGTAGATATCACTGAATTCATTCAGTTAAAAATGAGACTACAAAATCGTATTTTATCACAGTAATTAAATTGTAAATTGATTCAATACAAAAAAAACTACATTCTTCCCAAACTTCATGACGAATATGTTTTATTGGCAAATAATGCATTCCTGAGAACATCACAATCTTTTCATATGCGTTCCGGCAAATGGGGCGAATTGGGACAGCGGTTCTAGCCATACAGCAATTCCATTTGAAAAAATCCTAACCGAAAAAAAAGTTCTCCGATCGGGCTCAAAATTATTCGGGAAGTTCCTTGGCCAAAATAATTAGACGCTCATTTCTTTTGTTTGGCCAATAGGGTGACCTACATTGTGCTAGGGTTGTTCGAAAAATGGCAATTTTTGTAATTTTTCGCAAAAACCACTTGTTTCAAAAAATCATATCTCCGCGTGTGGATCAATCGGACCGCGCGCTGGAATCACAATCCAGAGGTCGCTGGTTCGAATCCCGAGGCGGACGCAAAAAATTCTAAGTGTAAAAATATAGGTATTCGGTGCCCTCTCCCCGTGCCATACCTTCACACTTAGGAGACCCGGGAGGCGGAGTCTTGTCGCAAAAAGAACGATACACACCTGTGGATCCGTTGACGAAACCGCAAGGTTTAAGAGGGCCACATTATAAGGTGTTACGTCGATTCCGATATCTCCGCGTCATTTCGTCCGATTTCAAGTTATCGCAGTTTTAGTTAAAAAGTTGATTTTTTCCGATTTCATCATTTTCTTGTTCCTGAGCGTCGAAAAACTCAGTTTTTATTTTGAAAAAAATCATATTTCGAAACGTACGGTTCGACATCGCCAATTTTTTTATATGAAATTTTGGTCCAGACACCATTTTAAGTTTTCTGTTAAGCTAAATTTTTTAAACTTCTTACTATTTTTCCCAAATAGCCAAACTTATCAACTTTCTTTTGCGTTTAAGACAGCTAAAATCGGATGATATGGCGCGGAGATATGATTTTTTGAAAAAATAATTTTTACGAAAAAATACGAAAATTTCAATTTTTTGCACCACCCTAGCACGGTGTGGGTCTCCCTAATAACCAAACAAAAAAATACGGACCTAATTATTTTGGCCAAGGAACCCCCAGAAAAATGATTCGGGCTCATCAGAACTTTCGGAGAACTTTTGTTCGGTTTAGGCTCTTTTCAAATGGATTTGCTTCAAACTTTTGCACAATATTTTGATGTTTTTGCTTGTTTTCAGTTGGAACAGACACAGAACAACATAATTAGTAGAGTAATACGGGGCAAAAGTGCGCACGTGGCAAAGGTGCGCACCAGCCTTTTAAATACTTAATTTCAACCTAAACAGGTAATATTTGAGTTTTAGACTTGTCTTAGGGTCAATTTTATGTATTTACAAAAATTTAGTAAAAAAATTGAAGTTTATGGAAGTCATTGGGAAAAGTCACTTTTGGTCCATTTTGATCTAGTATTTGAAGTTTACAAAATAAGATTTACAAAACTTCAGGATCACGAAATCTTTGAAACCTAATGTTTAGCCTAGCCAATTACCTTGCTAACCCTTAAAGAATTTTTGAAATTCCTCTTCTTCTTATTTTTTACCAAGACTTTGTAACCTATCGCTTGTACGTAGTACAATCTCTGGTTACAATGCTTTGCATAATCCTGTCAAACTGAACCGTAGGGACAAGTTAGGACATTGTAACTAACCATTACACTTTAACAACATAAAAACAAACACACAAGCTATCCCTTCGGCAAGCACGACTCACATCTCTATTGCGTCAATTTCGAAATACGCAAACAAAAGCTTAAAATTTTATAAAAGGGACTTCTTCATTTTGAATCGTCCTCATTTGCCGCTACCGACTAGAATCCGTTACACATATTCTAGTCTCACCTGTAAAAGTCTTGTAATTTATAGTGCAGTGAAATTGTTATATTAGTGTTGAATGTTAACAGCATTCCAGTAGCGGCGAAATGGTAATTTAGTGTCTTTAACAATGTGAGTCGTGTCTAAAGAGTGTCTTTTATTGTTAATTTAGTGTCAGGGAGTTGGTCCCAACAATTCACCATCCAAACTAAACGCAAAGGACCGCGCTCAACGTCAAAAGAGGTCGTTTGGTTGGTGGTGCATGGAGTGTCACAAATAGTGGTAATTATTAATCAATTGTAAGATCTGCACAAAACGCTAGAAATGAACTCCTTTCCAGAACCTCCAAGTTGGCAAAGCGCGCCAACCCGAGAATTCTGTAGAGCGCAATGGCGGAGGCCATCCGGTGAGTTCATTGTTTAACCACTAGACACGAAAGCACAAGTACTAAAACAAAACTTAAACGCACAGGTTTTTTCTACCAAAGACAAAGACACAAAACCAAAGACACCAAAACCGTTGCTGCGCCAGGCCTGGCCGGAGGAAGATCCTCCGACTTGACTCGACCACCGCGGGATACACATGTCAAATGTGAGCAGTTGCAGATCTTTACATCTCTCTCTCATCTCCAAGAGTCTCAAGTTCTGGTTTTTATTTAATTTTTAATTAATGAACTAGTGGTGGTAATTGCCCCCTAATTCGTTATTACAACTTTTCTAAAAAGAAATTTGCGGGCAAAGGTGCGCACTAATACTAAAAAATCAAACACATTGGATAACTTTTATTTGTCATAAAATTGATAAATCACTAAAAAATAGTATTTCTGCCAAATAGGACCAAAAAATAAAAATTATTCGAAAATAGGAAGGTTTTTAACCCTAAAATTGAAACTTTAGTTACATAAGTACTGCTTAGTTTAAATTAGTTACTATACCATAAAATTATCTTAATTTGGGGTAAAAAACAACCCCCAACTGAAAACATGATGAAATTTTAACTCTTAGAGCCTCTTACACAAAAATTAACTGGAAAATCACTTTACCAAAGGTGCGCACTTCATTTTTTAGAGCAATTATCTGGCTCTCGAGATGTAAGCGATTTGAGGTAAATTCTAGTACTACGTTTTGAAGGTCATGGACAAGGGTACCATTTGGAATATATGTACAATGAATCAAAAATATTGTATGGTCACCACACAGCAAATAAAGTAGTAATCCAGCTGCGTGTAAAAGACCTGGGTGTAAAATAAATGTTGCATTATTTTATGGAATTCTATGTAATATTACACCCTCAAATATGTAGCCCATCAGTATGGGAAACCTACTTGACCGAAATGTCAAGCTCATATATGCGTTTATCCTTACAATTCTTCATTGGTCTGATGGCCGAGCGGGCTAAGGCGCCAGCCCTTACTGTTGGTGCTGGGTTTGAATCCCGTCGGTTGCAACTTTTTTTTTGTGAGTAGAAAAATTGTACATGCAGTGTGTAATATTAAGTGTTTATTTTGACGAAGGTGATGTGCATGCGATTTTACCATCGGATTTTTGGCTGTGCAGCAACAGAACGTTTGCCATTGGGTGCGCACCTTTGCCCCACTCTACTCTACATCAGTTAAGAAATTCAAAGTGATTAGGGAAAGTCCCGTTTCGCCCCAGTTGTCGTTATCTAAATATAAATAAAATAAATAATAATAAAACATTACATTCCACTGCTTATACTAACCACTGAGCACAAGTACCACCAGAAGCTTTAATTGTCGGTTAATTGACCGAAACAAGAGGAAATTTGATCCTTCAGCACTACATTGCCAGACCGAACCCACTGCGTTAGATACTATCGGTTAACGACTCAATTAACTCTGCACATTCCACAACTTATCACTACACTTGCTGTGTGACGATGAGGTTATCTGCCACTTGATGCCCGATCGAAACCAATCGATCGTGGGAACTTTCTTCCGAGTTGAAGTAGTTCAAGATCTATCATTTATTTCCAATTGACGTTCTTGCAAAATACATTGTTGAGCCAGACTTGCAGTCGCCAACAAACGCCCATCACTAACTGCAACTGCTCGGAAAGAAAAGGTAGTCAATACTATGTGCACTTATCGCGTTTTTGCACGTGGACCGGCGCTCACGTTTGATTGGCGGTGCATCGGAGATTAGATCAAATTACGGGTAACCGCAAAGATATGACTTTCACTGGAGCGCTGCAGCAGCAGTCAGTTTATCTTCCGTAGACTGTTGAATTACCCAGAGGGCTATTACACTACCGACGGTGGCCAACCCTCCAAGTGGGCAAGTTCGAGCCGCCAGATATTCAACGTGTGGCTCCTACTATCATCGGAAGTGCACTTTGTATACGGTTGCCAGTTGGGCTTATTCCATAGGGGATTTAGGGTACATTTGTTTCCTTTAAACTCAACAGATGGCACCATATAAGTGCACCCTACCTCTCGGAGTGCTTTGGATTTTTTTTTGTTTAGCTCCAACCAGAGTACGATAGTGACATGCCAAATTGCATCCACGGCGGTGCATTGCGTTTTGCGGAATTGCATTAAATTGGCCATCTCTCTTGTCTATACAAATGAAAGTGCCCGGTGTTTGGGTTTGCGCACGCCACAAGATAAATGTGCCATAATTCACCTTTATTGCACTTATTTCAATTAGACAAAGTAGCTTAAACAAGCAAATAATTTAGATTTAATGATCAGGTTGATTGACATTTCTGCAAGCCTTGCAATTCTACTAAACGCTAAACTTAAAACACCATGAAACCGGAAATCAACTTGTTTTTTTTTAAATGTAAATCGTCCTACGTGAATGAATGCATCCTTATCAGCACAACCATGTATACTCAAAATAACGCAAAGTACTGTGCAGGTTCAAGTTCAATGTTATCACATTTTCGAAGTTCTTGACACAAATGGCCTGAAGGCTTGCGTTACGGTTGGTAAATGCAATCGTTTGATTGTAACACGAGGTAAAAGAAACCAAATCAAGTTTAATGTTTTTGTTTACGGCATGACAAGACATTTCATAAAACTAGTACCGTCGTAAGAACAGTTCAATATTTGAAACGTACAAATTCTAAGTTAGAAGCAACCCTTAATGAGGTAGAATGAGAATAGACTCAACTTCTTTACGGCGTACCGAATCTGCATAATTTATGAATTCTATCAAACTATCAAGTTTGATAATAGCAGAGCAAACAACCCTTTCCGATTCCGATAGCAAAGCAATGTAGGGTAGATACAGCTATTTTGAAACTGTAACAATTTGTGTTTGCTTAACAATTTATGTTACAAATTAAAAAAAAAAACTTTGTCGATACATCTTACCAAAACAAAACCAAAAAACGTTACTTAATCCACCTTTAGGTGGTTGGTGCCTTCCTCACATTTAAAGGGTGCTATCCAAAATAGACACAAAATGGCGGCGTTTTTCAGTGTTTTATCAATTTGACTTCTTATTCATACCACTAGATTGGGTAGTCAAATCTTCATGTTGCAGGGCACTTATGTGCTTACAACTTATTATAGGGTAGTCAGATCTTTAACTCAATTCATGCTTGATCTGAGATCCGGCCTCCAAAAAATGCGTAGATAACACTTATGTGCTTATAACTTTTGATAGAGTTGTCAGATCTTCAATATTTTGGACGCGTTGGAAAGGTCTTTTGAATACCTATCCAACGATAGGTCGCATGAGAGATCCGGACAAGGTTTTCATCAACATATCTAAGATCCGGCCTCCAAAAAGCGTAAACATAACACTTAAGTACTTATAACTTTTGTTAGGGTTGTCAGATCTTCAATGTCTTAAACGCGTTGGAAAGGTCTTTTAAATACCTTTCTGAAAATAGCATGGCAGGGTTTCTTGCAAAAACCACCCGTTTTACAATTTTCCGGATTTTTGTTAAAATCATTTTTTAGCATAACTTTTGGGTCCCAAGACTGATCGAATGACGCCATAACGGACAAAATCGGTTCAGCCAATGTCGAGATAATCGAGTGACAATTTTTTGATCAAAATACCACCACACACACAGACATTTGCTTAGAATTTGATTCTGAGTCGATAGGTATACATGAAGGTGGGTCTAGGAGGTCTTATTGAGAAGTTAATTTTTCAGGGGATTTTATAGCCTTTCCTCAGTAACGTGAGGAAGGCAAAAACAAAAAACCAGAAAAAAACACTTGGGGGAAATTCTCGTATGTTTTGCAGGTTTAGCACTCGCTCCTAACTCCATCGAATTTGCTGATTTTCACTATTTAAACAACTAATTTTGCAAAACTTTTTATAAAAACTTGCTTGCTCACTTCTTACTGAGCTATTTATCACTCGATTTCAGTTGAAAACGCTTTTAATTAGCTTTAATTGAATGTCAAAGTTCCGACCTGCCAACATTAGAGGCACGCTGGAATTAGATGCTGTTACCCTACTTTTCCTGTTAAAGTGTCATACAGTTTAACAGCTGTCGAATCAGATTCCAGCGTTTTATCGATTTCCTTTCTTTGAAAAGCATCCTATAGCTCCTGCTGGTAAGCGTTTGCACAACAGGAAAGTGGTCAAGATCTTGTTAGAATCAGGAAAACTGTTTTCAAAGAACAAAAAATCCCAAAAATGGTTTACAGCTAGTGCGCTGAGCATAAATGATAAAAGGGGTTTTTGAGTATTTTGTTTGGATAAAATAAGACCGTTGCAAATATTTTTCAAAGTTTACGTTTGAGTCTGAATCTACTGAAAATAATTTAAAAAGCATTTTTCTGCATTGATAATCATATTTAGCATGTTTGGGCAATTTTAAAAATGTTTTGAATTTTTATAAAATTCCGACGTACAGCACCGCAAAAACAAAATTTTACGAAAAAATAAATTTTTATCGATAATTTTATATTTTGGAAACTAATGATTGCAAAACAACTGGACAGCAGAATGCCCAGAACTTTATTTCAAAACCTCGCTTCACAAGCTGAATATTGTTCCTTGACCTATTTTAGGACTTTGTGCCAAATATGAGCAAAATCGGTCAACCGGTTACCCATTGATACTCAAAGTTGAAGTTTGTATTAGAAAAATCGAAAAAATGTATGAACAATCAATCTAAAACTTTTTAGACCATACCAAAGCTGTAAAACTCGACCCTGAAAAGTTTTTCGCATTTTTAAAATGTAATTTTTGTATGAAAAACAAACTTCCGGCTCGGGTATCAATGAATTAATCTTAACCAAATTCGCTCAAATTTCTCAAAGATGCTAAAAATAACTTTAAAAACCGTTTTTCGCTGGTGGGGCAGGGGTTCATGTTTTCTGGACACCCTACTGGACAGGTGTACAATTTCGAATCACGAATAATTTTTATTCATTTGTTTTCTTTTTCTTGTTTTAAACATAAAATTATAGTTCTGCGACCCCATTTTAGTCAAATTTGAATAGTTGATTGCCTGTTCAATAATAAAATGCATTTTTTCAATATTTCGTTACCATCATATTGACCGCCATCTTGGATTTTTTTAAATCACTTGAGCGTATTTCCAAAAGAGTCCACGTGGTTTACGAATGGCTCGTTAACAACACTTTCCCAAATTTGGTGGAATTTGAAGAAATCACTTTAAACCCCCTTAGGGAGGGTGACACTGGACTAAATGAGACTTAAACAACACTCCTTAAAAAGATGCTGGAACGGTTTCACTTTTTCTAATGGATTTTCCAACTACTTAAGACAAATTTTGGAGAATTTTGTCATACACAAATAGTCACTATCTTAATCGCGATCTAAGCCGTTGAAACAAAGCAATGACACTACCCTTTCCCTAAAATTACCAACTTCTCTACAAACGGAACTTCCGCTATCCAGCAATCGCAGTCTCAACTTTAAACGCAGATCTATTTATAAACCCAACCATTGCAATATCCATTTCAATTTAATGTTTACACTACTGTCCGCCGATAAAGTATCGCATTTCAATCCTCCTTACCTCCGTCCTCGGTTCGGGAGCGCATTTCCAGGTTGGTTTCACCCATCGTGAAGCGAAATTTCCGTAATCCAGCAGACCGATAAACTCCAACAACTATCACTGGTCCCACAAAAAAAAAAGAACTGCTTCTCAACCCCGAAGGAGTCCGGCCCGAAATCTGCGCACGCGACTGGACTGCGCGGAACAGCGAACCGAAGTGTTCAACGGCCGGCGTACGAATGACAGCAGCAATCGAATCCTGCTACTCTGAACACAAACTGTGAACCAAATCGAAACAGTAACAGAACCCAGTCCCACATGCGGGATGACCGCGGTGAGGCGTAGGAGAGCACCGCGTGGACGACTAAGAAAAGTGTTGTGCAATGAAAAAGGGTGTTTTTGTAAGAATACTCGCCATGTCTCTAAGAAGTTTAATTAAGAAGTTTTTTGGTTTTTTGTTTTTAAGTTTTCTATTTTATTTGAGTTTTAAAGATTTTTAATTTTTAAGTGTGAGCAACTCTCTACGAAATCGGTCGATTTCGACCATTTTTATTTTTTTTGTATTTTTTGATTTGGCTCAAACTTTGTGGAGGCCTTCCCTATGACCAAATAAGCTATTTTGCGTCATTGGTTCACCCATACAAGTCTCCATACAATTTTGGCTGCTGTTCATACAAAAATTGTATGTAAATATTCAAACAACTGTAACTTTTGAGTGAATTTTCTGATCAATTTGGTGTCTTCTATTTATACTTAAAATTCTCAAATTTGCTCCCAGCCCAAATTACTTTTCTTTGTTGGTTGATCTGAAGAGCCACTTGTGAATTTTTGTATGTATTAAAAAGTAAACAGCCTCCAAGGTTACTGTTTTTGAGACGTGTAACAATTAATTTCATCGAATTTCTCCCATTCAATTAACTACTTCTACTAAAACAGTGAAGTTTTAAAAAATATCCCGATTCTGAAAATGCTTCAATTTTAGGAGTTTTTGGAGCCTACAATGATTCAAGGAAAAAAAAATAATGCAACAAATGATGGCAATTGACTTTGACAGATGCCCTGATATGACTTTTAACAGTATAGAGCCGTTGGGCACTCTTTAGAGCCATCGACATAGGTTTTAAATTATTAATTTATCTAGGCCGAATCACTCAAGATGATAACCCAAATAGCATTTTTCTCTAAAATGACTAATTCTATCAAAATTTAGGAACCTTTCCGATTGGGCGTATTTAAGAGGGACTTCTGACGATGCTTTTGGCACAGGGTTGGATATTTTAAACTGTTCCATTTTAAGATATAAGGTATGAAATTAAGGTAAATTTTGTACCAAAAAAATCCATTATTGTAGCCCACCAATACCCAAATTTGGCGAACTGCAAAAACTGTCATGAAAATATATTTGAAACATACTAAACTAACACCATGATACATAACAAAATCAGTTTGTTAAATACATTTTAGAATGGAACATTTTTTCTGTGAAAAAATGCACATGTTGCATTTTTTTAAGGGCCATACTGTACTTTTTGATTTTTTGATAAAGGGCTCCGTTATCAAGATATAGCCACCGAAAGTTTGATTTTAACGAAATATTAGCTGTTTTTCGATTTTTAAAAATAGTGACCATGAGTGACCATTTCTAAATATATATTTTTTTAAGTTCGGAAAATTTGCTATAAAATTGTCTACGAGACATTGGAGATTGGACCTCGGGTTGCTGAGATAGAGCCGCTTCAAGGAAGAGATACACGAAAATTGAAGTTTTCTATTTTTTTTTTAAATTCAAGACTAATATTTTAAAAGGGCCAAACATTGAATATTACGCAAAAAAATAGAGTACAGTCATCCCTCTTATTCGGAACAGTTTACAAATCGACCAATGTTCAATAAATCATATAAAATCGATAATTTTACATAATGATCTACTTTTACCTTCATGTGAAAGCTTTTCTTGCTATCTTTCGATTGATGTATAGACCAGGGTTGCGAATGAGCGAGCGCTCACGGAAGGCTTGCTCGCTCCAGCTGGAGCGTGAGTTTTTATCAGGTAGCTCGTGCTCACTCACGCTCACCGGAGCGTTTTGCGCTCACGTGAGCTGGTGAGCCAAAGTAGGTAGTTGTTTTTTCCTGTTGAAGCATCTGCCTGTTTGAAACGAAGTTTCTAGAACTATTTCAGCACAGGCAGCAAAAACAAACAAGAAAGTGGTCGAACAAACAAAAGTAGGCAATGAAATGGATTTGATCAGCGAACCGAAATTTACGTTCTATTTAAAATCTAGACATTTTTCGAACAAGGAACAAAAAACTAATTTCATAATGTAAACATTCATTGACGTGAAGAGATGCACTGTTAGTTCACAAATCAAATCCATATTGGACCATATTGTATTGTCATTATGTACAAAAATATTGACAATTTATGTATATTTTATTTATTTTTAAATAATCTTTTAAACAGTTACAATCATCCTTGTTCAAAAAATCATATATAACTTGTAATTCTGGAGTTTTTTTTAAAGGTCCTATAAACCAAATTTTCATTTTTTGCTTTTTGGGTGTTTTTGAATGCCCCTGACTCAAGGCGGTTCTAAAAACACCCAAAAAGCAAAAATTTAAAATTTGGTTTGTAGGTCCTTTTCAAAAAAAAACTCCAGAATTGAATATTTTCAGAGGTTTTGTTGCGAAAGTCTTGAATAAAATTCACTTGTTGGAAGAAGAGCCAACCTTTTCGTGGTGAAAAATATTGACAATTTATTTGATTTGAGTCAAAAGGGTTATTTCAACTCTTAGGAATTTTGAGGCATATATTTAAAATAGAACTGTTTCAAAAATGTTACCCTATTTTCTAAAATGTTTGCCAAATAAAGACTAACCTTATAACAACAATGATTAGCCGTTTCTAATCACTGAATCACTGAAAGATTTAATAAACGGAATAACTTTTTTTTAATGGTAGCTCATTCTGACCCGCAATCTGGAAATGCAGTCAAAACACTGATTAGGTACATAAAAACAGTTTAATGTTATATTTTTAAAACTGGAACGCCCAACGCATGTTCAACTTACACGGACGCCCAAGCCTCCCAAAAAAGGTGGAACGGTAACTTCAACTCGCTGGTTCTCGCAAGGTTCTCGGGCATTACTCAACCAATCGGGACGATTCTTGTTTTCAGTGATTAGTAAGAATGTCTAGATGATCCTAAAATTTTGCAGAACTTGATTTGATCAAATCTGTAATTTCTGCGACCGAAAACATCGTTCCACCTTTTTTTAAAACGACGGCCTCTGCGGAATTTTTGGCGAATTTTTTTTTACACGCGAAAAAAAAAGTTAGAACGATGTTTTTGATCGCAAAAATTACAGATTTGATCAAATTAAGTGCTGAAAAGTTCTAGAATCATCTAGACATCCTAAAAAATCACGGGAAAGAAGAATCATCTTGATTGGTTGAGTTAAGCTCGAGAACCATTGAGTTGAAGTTACCGTTCCAACTTTTTTAGAGCCTTTTGGGCGTTGGAATGTTAATCAAACAAGCATTTAACCTTGAATCGAGCTTACCAAAGCATAAATCCTCTTGAATCAATTCATTGTTTTGTAAGTTTTTATAAGGTTTACAGACCCTTTTATTCAGGCGTCTATACCCCTCCGCCCCTCTCTGCTACAATAAGGCTTTTGAATTCTAAAATATTTATACATTCGACTGTATGTCTAAAAAATTATTTGACCCTTGCGAATCCAACCTTTTATTTAAAAACATGATTGATGAAAATAAGCTATTCCAATTCATATATCATAAAATTTGTTCACAAAGTCATATTTCCACAGCCCTACTGCACCTGACGCAAAAAATCCAACTAGAATTGAAAAAAAAAAACTTTCTCAAAAACGTTAAATTTTTAGCGACATGTCCAAAATGAGCGCTCCGTGAGCGAAATATGAGCAAATATGAGCGCGAGCACGAGCGTGGAGCAAACGCGAGCTGAAAAAATCGGAGCAAACGTGAGCGCGGGCAAACGTGAGCTAGCTCGCGCAGCGCTCCTCTTCACGAATGAGCGAAAAGTTTTACTTTTACTGGTGAAATAGCAAGAGAGTGTCCAAATAAAGGCCCTAAAAATAGCAGGGTCGGCAGAAAAGTTGAATTTTGCATTCTATTGACAAATTACGACAAAATTGTTCCGAATATGTGGGATGACTGTACTTTTTGATTGCAAATTCAATTTTGCATGATACTTCGATTTTTTCCAAAAATCACAATTTTATCAAAAAATCATAACTCGGCGGCAGATTTTTTGGCCATGTTTCTCTATGGCTCAAAAGTTGCGGATTTTTGTCCCCAAAACAGATAAAAAAAATCTCGAAAATAAAAAAAAATACGTATTTTAGAAAACTGATTTTTTATTTTTTGTTCCGATTTGCGTGAAATTTTGTCCTAAGGGGTTGTCCCTGATCACGAATCCGAGCTCCATTTTTTGAATCTTAGTCAATTTTATAGCAAATTTTCTGAACTTTTCAAAAAAAATATTTTCAGAAATGGTCAGTCATGGTCACTATTTTTAAAAATCGAAAAACTGCCAATACTTCGCTGAATTCAAACTTTCGATGGCTTTATCTTGAAAACGGAGCCTAATCTCAAAAAAATTGTAAAGTACTATTCGATTGCAAATTTAATTTTCCATTTAAAAAAATTAGGCCGATTTTCCATTTAAAAAAATTAAGCCATTTTTTTTGTAAAATTTCATTTTTTTTTTAATCACTATTTAAAAAAAAACATCATAACGCGGCGGTTTCTCTATGGCTGAAAGTTGCGTGTTTTTGTCCCCTTAAACATGTCAAAAAATCTCGAAAATAAAAAATAAATATTTTTGGAAATTGATTGTTTTGAGCATGAGCATGAGCATGAGCATGGTTGACTGCCAATGAGCTGCTACTCCGTTATTGACAGATCAGCTGAAGTTAAACAATGAATAAAAAATGATCAGTGGGAGCCAACCATCCGTTCACTGTTTAACCCCTGAAGACCCCGACTTTATTAGTCAATACCGGCGCCCTCCCAAGAAGCCTGCAGTTCAACGAAAGGGAGGAATGTTAGTCCGATAGTTGAAGTTGCAGACTCATCAAGCACACAGTTTTTCGCTATATACTTGTTGATACCGCTTGAGACCGTTGAATCCACAGCATCTCCTTCAAGCATCACGTGATTATTATTTTTTTGGGTTAGTAGGATAAGGTATTGGCTTTTCGATGCCTCCCGAGCTACGATGCTATGGGGAGGACTTTCATAACAGACCCGTCGGCGAGCCTTCCGAGCAACGATGCTATGGGAAGGTCTTTTTGGTTAACACACAAAGTCACTAACACACAATTATTTCACTCCACTATTATTTAATCCAAAATGTCAGTGCGTCTTTCGATCATTATATAGCAATGGCTTTTTCACCATTAAAAATAAAACCTTATTGAAAACATTATACACAATTTACCCGACGCCGTGCCTTCCGATCAACGATGATATAGGAAGGGCTTTGAAAATCACAAAACAATTAATTAAGATCTCAAAAAAAAAATCACAAAAAAAATCACAAAAAAACACCAATTACTCAATGAAAATTACGCTCAAGACACAAATAATTCAGTAAGTCATGCTATTATTCGATCACCACAATCACTCACCCCTAACGAACAGCGACACAAAAGCACACAAAAAATTAACCTGCATAATCACGATTTCGCGTCCCCACTTCCAGCGCACCAATGATGCTATTATTCGATTAGCACAATCACTCATCCGATACGAACAGCGACACAAAAGCACACCAAAAATTAACCTGCATAATCACGATTTCGCGTCCCCACTTCCAGCGCACCAATGATGCTATTATTCGATTAGCACAATCACTCATCCGATACGAACAGCGACACAAAAGCACACCAAAAATTAACCTGCATAATCACGACTTCGCGTCCCCACTTCCAGCGCACCAATGATGCTATTATTCGATTACCACAATCACTCATCCGATACGAACAGCGACACAAAAGCACACCAAAAATTAACCTGCATAATCACGATTTCGCGTCCCCACTTCCAGCGCACCAATGATGCTATTATTCGATTAGCACAATCACTCATCCGATACGAACAGCGACACAAAAGCACACCAAAAATTAACCTGCATAATCACGATTTCGCGTCCCCACTTCCAGCGCACCAATGATGCTATTATTCGATTACCACAATCACTCATCCGATACGAACAGCGACACAAAAGCACACCAAAAATTAACCTGCATAATCACGATTTCGCGTCCCCACTTCCAGCTCACCAATGATGCTATTATTCGATTACCACAATCACTCATCCGATACGAACAGCGACACAAAAGCACACCAAAAATTAACCTGCATAATCACGATTTCGCGTCCCCACTTCCAGCGCACCAATGATGCTATTATTCGATTACCACAATCACTCATCCGATACGAACAGCGACACAAAAGCACACCAAAAATTAACCTGCATAATCACGATTTCGCGTCCCCACTTCCAGCGCACCAATCATTTTTTGGAAATTGATTGTTTTGTGAAAAAAGTTAAAAAAAATCGGCAATTTTTTCGGTGTACCTATTTTTTCTTAGATGTCCAACAACTTTGCCAAAGACACCAAATTCGCAATTCGCAATTCGCAATTTTCAGTGTAAGAACGGGCCTTGACCGATCTTATGCACTAGGTTCCCGACGAACACGCACTGCCCTTACACCTACATCTCACCCTTGCTCTGAGTCAGTACGAGCAGCACGCTAGAACACGCTTTGAGTGTTCGTGCCAGGCATGCACACCTTCTTTTCCGGTTACGCATTTTAACTCGGCCGGGGGTGGTACATTAAGTAGGGTTTGATGTAAGTATAAGCGCCTAACCATTCAAAGTGTGCCTAACAACTTTCATTAAAGCAAAAACTGTTATATTTTTAGTTTGAATTCAAAAACTTATTGTTATTTACTGTGTATTGTTTTCTCCTGAAATCTTCCCTATTGTTGAGTCGTGTTAATCTGTTGCTATTTCTTCTGTCGCGGTGTTTTGTTACAATATTTTGGTCCTAAGCATTTTAGAAAAGTTTTTCAAAAGTACAATAGTAATATTTGTGTTAATCCTTTAACCATTCCATAAATTGAGTAAGGGTTCAAACCTCACTTGTTTGAAAAAAAGGGCGAAGATTGAAAACAATAGACGGTAAAAGTGAATTTATTTTATAAAAATCAAGTATCAATAGTAAGAGAATGATGAGCGTATTTTGAAGAATAAAAATGAGAAGCTAGATGTATTAGATGTAAAATTAGACAATAGTTAATAAATAGAGATACAAAACAAAAGATACAGATAAAGAATTATTCAAATAAATAAATTCGCAATAAAATCAAAAAAGATTAGGCGAATGATAAATAGACTTGATATTACTAGTACAATAAGGAAAAGTATATTTTTAAGGAAAAAAAAACAAAACAAAGTTTGTTACAGCAGTATCAATTGATAGAAAAGAGTGGAAAAGCTTTGAGAGATAAGAGAATCAAAAGTTAGTAAAATTAAAATCAAATGTTGGAAATTAAATAGAAGAATCAGTGAAGAATTGGGAATCAGAAGAGCAAAATAAAAATAGGAGATAGGTGGTAGCTGAGAATGAAGAGAAGAGAAACCCCGTTGTGCGATGTTTCAGGTACATCCACAGCAGTTGACTCAACATACTGCGAATCAAAACAATACCGTCTACAATCACAAATTACTTCCCTTTCCCACATTGTCGCGCCCCTTTCTTTTAGCCGTCTCGATTCTGACCAGCGGTGGTCAAAGGTTTACGATCCGTTTCCACAGGCCACCAGCTAGGTCATCATGAAAACCAAGCCAACGTGGAGGTAAGAAAATAGGACACTCGCAAGGAACCAGAGCTATACTGTTCTGATCAAGATAATTCGGATGATCTAACAGAACTACGGATGTAGTTAGTTACGCTCCTTCCAGGATGTTCCTTACGTGGACGTCAACCGGAGAGCACGCAACAAGGTCAGTGCCATTGCATGCTCTTAGGTATCAATCCTTGGCCTGCAACTTTGCCAAAGACACCAAATTGAACAGAAAATTCATTCAAAAGTTACAGATTTTAGAATATTTACGTACGTTGCCAAAATTGTATGGAGACTTGTATGGATGAACCGATGCAATTGCAATGGCACAAAATAGCTTCTTTGGTCGTAGAAAAGGACCCAACAAAGTTTGAGCCAAATAAAAAATACAAATAAAATACATTTCCGGATTTGGCAGAGAACTGCTCATTTTTTTTTTCAATAATTCGCAGCCTGAAATGACGATGGGTAGGAAATGTTGTGTTTAAAGGACGTGTGTGTAAAAATGGCCTAATTTGATGGCTTACTTACTTACAATTCTGAAAAAGCGTATTTTTCATAAAAAGTTCAAAAATTCTGCCATTTTTCGTTACCCGACTGTAAACAAATTTGGGACATGTAATTTTAAGGGAAATTTAATGTACTATTCGAATCTGAAACAATCCAGAAGGGTCATTGTTTCAATTAGAACACAAATTTTAATTTTAGAGTGGCGTGTTTTTTCTAACTCTGACAAATTATTACAATGTTCTACAAGGTTGTAGAGCAGACAATTACAGAATTTTGATAAATAAATATAAGAGGTTAACGTGTAACTATCACGAATTATCGCGATTTAAAAAAAAAACGATGTTTAGAAAAACGCAAATATTGGATGTTTTGAATAAAAAAAGAAAAGAATAAAATTTACCAGAACATTGAATTCAAATTAATAAAAAAAAAGCCAACTTTGATCAGCTCCGCCTCATTTAATGTACCCAAAAACTCTAGCGAGGGTCACCTTCCACTAACCTTTCTTTATGGGATAGGCGAATCTTCTAGCAATAAGGTATATTGAACCTGTTATATAGCACAACAATGTGCGGTGTCCAGATAGGCGATGAAGTGGCCGTGAATTTCAACGTCTTCCAACAAAACGATTCACACTCTTAAAACTTGGATAGCTGCTACATTAATTGACCGTTGGTCGGCTTTAATCAAACGTCAAACGAACTTGATCTTGGGATAAAATTGACACGACTAAAGAAAATATTTGAATGAAATTTTGATAAATTTTAACGCTGATGCTGCTTAATTTTATAATAAAAACTGAAATAGTTTGAATTTTAAAGTTTTCACTGTGTTCAAATGTCGCGAAACCGTTAAGAAACAGTCGGCTGTTTGAAGAAAGCTCAGCAACTCCCGCACGACAAGCGCAAGTGCGTCGTTTATTCCATTTAAGTCACTTTAGACCGCGTGCAATTGCCAAAAATATTCCATTTTGAGGTTTATAACCGACAAGGCACACGTATAGAGGTCTGTTTAGGTAGGTAGTGCCGGTGGCAACAGGGGCCCTGGAACCAATTCTGGCCAATTGGCCGCATCAGATCATCCGATTAAAGCTTCTTCTTTGGTGCGGGATGAATTTCTGGACCGCGGCTGAGGTAATCTTAAGGTTTGTAGAGAAAAGATCGCCGTGCCATACGAGAGCGGAAACATAAGTCACCAATTTCGGTCATTGGGAATTTGGCAATTAGAGTTGAATTGAATAAACTCATTGGTGGGTGTTAAAAGAGAGTCACCAGCGCCCGGCGTTTGTACCCTTCGAGAAACAGGTATTTGCGGGGTTTTTCAAATTTGTCAACCGTCGTGACTTGCGCCAGAAAGCAAGTCCGCAGTCATCAAGCTTTTAGCACAAAGCGCTACCGATATTGACGGTGCTCAAAACATTTCGGATTGATCGCAGTCTAGCATGTCGCTGTCGTCGTGCTATCTTGTCGCACCCGACATTTAGACTTTCCGAGAAAAACGCGTGGCAAGATAGCACGACAACATTGAAACTATTTTCATATGAAAAGTGACAACAATGCACGGAGTTTTTCGGATTTCTATGAATATCTCAGGTTTAAAATCGATTTTTGAGGATCTGTGAATGTCAAAAGGCGAGGCAATGTGAGCTGCTCAAAATGGTGTTCTTAACTCAATTTGGCCCAAAATGCACGAGGGCGACGATGTGCTAAAAGTGAAGGGGTAGATTAAAGTTTCGTCTGACTGGTTGCGTTTGGATGATTTTAGATTCATTGACTCATCATAAGAATAGACCCAACGCAATAATCCTTCTGCGAGTTGACCCGAGAACGGATGGCCGAGCAGAGGCAGAAGAATCAGTTTTTTGTTTGGGAATAAAATTTCTCGCTTGGAAGCAATCAGCACGACGTGGATGTGGCGAAGAAATCAAAAATTTGGTGCTTTAAAAATACTTGAGAAGAGATTCGCCACGGCGTGGCTGAAACTAAATATTATAAACCGAGATATCCCATGGGAGATTTATACGTAGAAAGTTGTGGCCTGATTCAGAATCTATATACAGTCCATACTCGATTATCCGAAGTTCGATTATCTGATGGTTTATATGGAACTTCGAATAATCGAAACACAAACAAAAAAAAATCGTATTTTTTTATTTTCGTACTTTTAATATCAAATTCGAGTTCTGCGACCCCATTTTAGTCAAATTTGAATAGTTGATTGCTTATTAAATAATAAAATGCATTTTTTCAATATTTCATCACCGCCATTTTGGTCGCCATCTTGGATAAAAAAAAATCTAAATCAGTTTGAACTAGTTTAGGAGTCATACTAAAGCTCAACAATAAAAAATAAGACAACGAAAAAAATTTTTTTTCGTGATTCCATTATCCGAAGTGAAATTCTGCCAAGGTCTTCGGATAATCGAGTCTGGACTGTATATGAAAATATTCAGTGAAAATTGCGTTTTTCAAAATTTTAATGTTTTTAATTTTTGGTACTTTTTAGGGTTCCGCAAATCCGGTTTGACTGTCAAAACATGTTACACTTTAACGACAACCATATGGTCTGAGAGGACCAAGGTCAAACTAATGTCGCATAAAAAACGGATGTCTTTAATGTGGAATATCTTTTGACAATCAAGACGGAACCCTAAAAAGCGTTTTAATGGCAAGAGATTTCTCTACAAATTTGTTAAATAAATTGTTAAATAAAATATTTTTAAGGTCGATCCACCAAGAAGGCCAGATCAATTAAAAATCAATACCTAATCTAATCTAATCTAATCTAACACAAACGCAGCCAGTCCGATGAAAGCATGCTGGAAAGTCTTGTGATTAGATTACGCCCCAAGCACTTTTCTTGTCATTATTAATAATTACAGTACATCCGAGAACACCCGAAAATGTATTGTAAAAATTAAAGCGGCCAGCCCTACTACGTTGTGTTTACCGCAGAGAGGATTCTGAGAACGGATCACATTTCACAGAATCTACAGGGGAGGAAGGATGCGTGGACATACCGTACCAAACGCTCCTGTTTACA
The DNA here is from genome assembly GCF_016801865.2 of Culex pipiens pallens. Taxonomy (NCBI): domain Eukaryota; kingdom Metazoa; phylum Arthropoda; class Insecta; order Diptera; family Culicidae; genus Culex; species Culex pipiens. The sequence continues at coordinate 141,425,816 of NC_068939.1, forward strand.
GTTTCATATGTGTTTTGTAAAATGTGTTAAGTGTAAAGTATAGTGTGCTTATATAATCAAATAATTATAATAATGCAATATAATGATCATTTAATAAAATCCCTTCACCTATATATAATAACCACGTACCCAAGCACACAAACAGCGACACAAAAGAAATGAAAATGAACATGCAAAAACAAGACAGCGCGTCCCCGTGGTCAGCGCACTAATGATGCCATTATTTAATTATAATAACTACTCACCCAAGCACACAAACATCGACACAAAAGAAATGAAAATAAGCATGCAAAAACAAGACAGCGCGTCCCCGTTGTCAGCGCACTAATGATACCATTATTTAATTATAATAACCACTCACCCAAGCACACAAACATCGACACAAAAGAAATGAAAATGAGCATGCAAAAACAAAACAGCGCGTCCCCGTGGTCAGCGCACTAATGATGCCATTATTTAATTATAATAACTACTCACCCAAGCACACAAACATCGACACAAAAGAAATGAAAATAAGCATGCAAAAACAAGACAGCGCGTCCCCGTTGTCAGCGCACTAATGATGCCATTATTTAATTATAATAACCACTCATCCAAGCACACAAACAGCGACACATAAGAAATGAAAATGATCATGCAAAAACAAGACAGCGCGTCCCCGTGGTCAGCGCACTAATGATGCCATTATTTAATTATAATAACCACTCATCCAAGCACACAAACAGCGACACATAAGAAATGAAAATGATCATGCAAAAACAAGACAGCGCGTCCCCGTGGTCAGCGCACTAATGATGCCATTATTTAATTATAATAACCACTCACCCAAGCACACAAACATCGACACAAAAGAAATGAAAATGAGCATGCAAAAACAAGACAGCGCGTCCCCGTGGTCAGCGCACTAATGATGCCATTATTTAATTATAATAAACACTCACCCAAGCACACAAACATCGACACAAAAGAAATGAAAATGAGCATGCAAAAACAAGACAGCGCGTCCCCGTGGTCAGCGCACTAATGATGCCATTATTTAATTATAATAACTGCTCACCGAAGCACACAAACAGCAACACAAAAGAAATGAAAATAAGCATGCAAAAACAAGACAGCGCGTCCCCGTGGTCAGCGCACTAATCACAGATCAATTAAAAATCAATACCAAAAATTAACCCTCTCCCACCCATGGTTACTCCAGAGCACCAAAACTCTGAACTCAAATATCTCGGAACTGACACAACTTTTCATGATGCTTTAAGTTGCAGGTGTTCATGTAGAATGTATACTAACATCTCCCCAAAACTCATCAAATTTGGTTAAGCACAAGTAAAGTGACAGAGTGAAATGTAAACAAAAATGGGCCAATTTTAGAGAAATAAATAAGACCTGTTTTCGAAAGCCCGTAAAAATTACCAAACACAAAATTATATGAAACAAAAAATGTTTTGCTATCATTTGAACCTTGGACAAGAACCCCTGTGAATAACATTGTGAGTTTGGATCGGTTTTAAGTGTTTTTCAACCTTTTTCATTTGGTGCACCAGAGCACCACCTAGGCATATGAGCAACTAAATATTCAGGAGCACTTTTTTCTAAATTACAGAAAAAGCTTATTTTTATCAAAACAAAAGTTTATAAACGTTTTGACTATTTATAAACAAGACAAAACATTGTTATTAGACCGATAGTTTTATTATTTTCCTCATTTTTCATGAAAATGGTTGTTTGTGGGTTTTGAATGAGCCAATCATAGAAACCTGAAAATGCAGAGCTTTTAGAATTTGCAGTTAATACTTCAGAAATATGGTCTTACAGCAAAGAATAAGTAGTTTTTAACACATTTCGAAGCATTTTCAAACAAATGAACCGATAGATTTGAAGAAAATGAGATTTTGTGGTTCAAAAAAAAGTTGCTCATTTTCCTGATGGTGCTCTGGTGCACCACTTCAAATTCTACGTTTTTGCCCCGATTCGATGTTTGTGGGTCAAAGTAAAGTAATTCCTGCATTATTGTACCAAAATTAAGCCATTTACTATTTTTACGATAAGCAAACAGCTCACCAGCAGAGGCAAATTTCGTCTAATTTTCCTCCCGGACATCATTTCCTCTGGAGGAACCTTGGTGATTGAGTGCGCGGAGGAATTGTGGGCTCTGACCGCGGCTTGAAGTTCCCTCTCAAAACCAGTTCCGCTCAGAGCAGCAGAGGCCATGGCCTTGTTGACCAACTTCATGTAACACTCGGCCATCCCGTTTTGTCGAGGGAAAAGTGGTGTTGAGAAGACTGGCTCGATTCCTCGCTCCAAACAATAGTTTTTATACTCTTCTCCGTTAAACGGTGGCCCGTTGTCGGATTTGATCACTTTCAAACAGCTACGTGGACTAGCATCGCCTATAAAAAAAATACTTTTTATTACTTTTTGAACCATAGAATTATCATTTATGGTGATCAGGATACTATTTAGCTGTATTCTGAACCTCCAAATAAGAAAAAAAAACTATTATGGTGCAAATTTTACAATCACATGGTAGCTGTTTGACACGTGGCGTCGCGGTGTTCATCAAGCATTCATAGCATGCTAAGGAAAATTAGATACTTATCTGGGGAAAACCGTTGATTCCGAAAACCCCGGATGTATTGTCGTTGAGCTCGATGGGGGTTGGACGAATCGACCTGGTCTCTTAGGGAAAGTTGTTCTCCAGACGATTCCGCTCAATTCTAGCCATCCTAGAAGTTTCTACATGTTTTCCCCAGGCCTGTAGGAGCGAATGAACGAAAATTCAAAATTTCCCATAGTAAATCCCATGTAAACTTGAACTCGCTTGAGACAAGCCAGTTTTCAACCAAATGAGCTGAAATTTGGCGTGAGAGCAGGGATGCCACTTGGTTTTTGAAAATGTCTGTAAAAAAGTCTGTGTATGTCTGTGCATTTGTCTAAAATTCAAATATATCAATTCACGGTCATTTAAATCCATCAGAAACTGCGTTTTTAAGCATTTGAAGTCTAACGAAATAAGTTTCGACAAAAAAGATTACAAAATATTAATTTAATGAAGTTTTTAAAAGTCTGTGCACCTTAAAAAATGTCTGACACAAGCTCAAAAGTCTGTGAAACACAGACAAATCTGTGTATCTGGCATCCCTGCGTGAGAGTCCCTATGGGTATGCCCTACAAGGGGAACCACATCAGAACTTGACCTGAGAACTTCTCAAAATCCGTACCCACCCTACTGTCTACACTTTTTGTTTCTTTTCGATTCTCAAAATTGCTCTTAAAAAATCTGAGACGAACATAAGCTTTATCATGAAAATTTAAAAAAATATATATATACCTTTAATTAACCCTCAATGGCAAAACCGTTCAGACTCGATTATCCCAAGGCCTTGTTCACATTTCAGTTCGGATAATTGAATAACAAAAAAAAATTTTTTTCGCTTGCTTATTTTTGATTTTCGAGCTTGAGTTACTCTTAAGTGATCATGAATTTTTAAATCAGAGATGATGCACGGTTGGCCTGAACGAACTTATTATTGAATTTGAATGTACCTAAAATGTTTTGATGGGGAAAGTCAGTTTAAGATGTCCCCTTTCAGGATTTGTAACTCCCAAAATATTCTATGCAGGGATTTTTAAATGCCGTCCATTTTAAGATTTTTTTTACTTTGTACTGAAAAAGGAGAAATTCAGTACATTTACAGAGCAATATCATCATACAAATCGGTTTTTATGTATAGGAACTCAATGGTTACATTGATTGAGGCCTTCTGGGTTGTCCATAAACTACATGGGCTAATCAAGGCCATCCTAGGATCCCTTTATCTCGTCAAAACTAACAAAAACTAAATAAATTATGTTAAATCTTTTTTTTTTTCCAAACCTTTGGATAATCTAACTTCGGATAATCGAGGCTTCGGAAAATCAAGTTTGGATTGTCATTTAATTCAACTCAATTCATTTATTATGTTGTTTTAACAATTGCATTGGTGCAGTTGTTATCCTGAGCTGCGATATGGACTACCTTTCAACAGCTGATTTAATCAAATCAAATTTTGTTCGAAGTGGGGGAAGTGTTTACTGGTACTAAGGAGAACGAATTGAACAGAGAAGGGAAAAAATGTAAAAATAACCTTCGAAATTGCTAATAGATGGGAGATAGTTAGAGGAAAATAAAGGACTGTAATTTAGAAACTGAGAAATATGTTTGTATTTGTAGATTTTCATCAGCGAATCAAAATTTTAGAAAAATAAAACAATTACAACAAGTACAATTTCAAATAGTTTGATAAATCTTGTTTTTTTTTATTCTTAGGCAGTTGCTAATTTGTTTTGAAGGTTATGTCCTCTCCTCTGACGAAAGTCCAGTGTGGATACATTTTGAATTGTTTCAGTTGATTAAACTTCTATTACCATTAAAATTTTGAATATTTATTTATTTTTTCGGCCCGATTCAAAAATCGCCATAAACTTTGAAAAATAATTTCAATGGCATAAACAGAAAAAAACATAATTAAACAAAACACTAATCCGGAAAATGTGTCATCAATACTTTTGTGGATGAAAATTTCCTTCCCTAAAAAGCCAAAATGTGTTAAAGTATGTTGAATTGAAACAAACGATTTTGTTTTATGGTATGCTTTATTATAGATTCTTTGTTATTCTTTCTCAATATATAATATATATTAAACTTAGCGCTGTAGGATAGCATTATTTTTTGTGTAAATTGAAATAACTGTATTAAGTGAAATATGTTCTAGAATCGTTCCCAATAATAATACTACTTGAAAAAAAATCATTCGATTTTGCATTTTGAAGTAAATGTGCTAGCTTTATAATATACGACCAAAGAGGGGTCGCGATTGTACCTACAATAACAACATAATAAATCTTAGCGGAAAGTTTAAACAAACATAATCACTTTAATTTAAAACAAACTTAATATTTACTATTCACCATCTCCGATTTGTATGACACAGGGATAGAGTTCATCTACCATAAACAGAATAAAAACGGAATAATCCTAGATAACGTCGAAATCTAGACAAAAAAAATATATAATCAAAATAACATGCCTTCAGTTTTATCACATGAAACTTCAAATATGCTCATTTATGATACGTTCAAATCCGATAGTAGTATTTATCCAAACACACCTAAATCCTTCTAATCCGCGCTTGATCGCTTTATGGCTGGCAAATAGACTTGCCTTAAAACCTTCGTTTTGGTATATTTAATGCTGTTTTATTTTATTTTCTTAACTTCATTTTGTTAGTACTCTGCATTACCTTTGTATGTCGCGTTCAATGGCACAATTATTATTGTAAATATAGTGAAGTTTGTAATCTTCTTGTTTTTTTTTCTTTCTTCGCTCTTTCCGGCCAGACACGATTTTTTTTATTTGTTTTTTTTTTGTTTCTCTCTTGTTTTTATATTTGAACAATAGATTTGTGTGACTTACGTTTCGCTAGCTTACAATATTGAAAGATTAATTGAACTTTTTAGTGTATGTTTTGTTTTGTTTGTTTTTTTTTCAAGTGTTTTTGTTTTTGTATTCTTACCCCTTTTGCGGTAAGCTGATTTAAGCGACAGAGCTGTGGTGTGGTACATCCAAAAGCATTCAATGATAACGCTTAACAGTGCGAGAATACAATACAGAGCGTTGCTACGAACAGCTTCGACAGCAGTTTGTTGTGTATGTACGAGTGTATTTTCAACCTTTGTTTTTTATTATTTTGTTTTTGTGTTTTCACATTTGTAGGATTCAAAAGAGCAGCAGAGAAAATAAAGTACTAATTTGGATAGGGCCGTGCTAGCAGTGGAGTAACGTTAAGCAAGAATCTCAGAAGACTTATCGCAGATTAAAATTAACAATTTTCACACAAAAATAACCTTACCGTTTTTTTATCAATCTTCAAAAGGCTCGTGTATTGGAATGGAATTTGAGATTTGAGTCCTTCTACAAAGTATGGTTAATTTCTCAGAAAACAATATTCGTTTTATCGATAATATTATTATCTTCGTCGATCCACGAATATTCAATCGGCGATAACTTACGATAAACTTTTAAAATAAAAAAATCAAAACTGTAAAGATTCACAAAACATTTTTTGGGAAACAATGAATTTTTTCCACTTTGGCATATCAAAAAGAATCACAAAATACCGTATTTGCCATTTGAACACTCAAAGTCTTTAAAAATAGCAAATATTGTATACTAAAATTTTCCAAATTTACCAATTGAAGTGTGCATTTTCACACAGTTGATGTGTTTTTTTTTACAAAAAAAAACTAGTTTTTCTAATAAAAAACAAACCTACATAAAAGGCATGTACGCAGCTAGCCAAAAAGGCAAAACTAAAAAAAACGGTCAAAAAAGGGTCACGAAATGAAGTTTAAACGATTGAAAATTATAAACGTTTAAATAATGTTGTATTCAAAAAAACTGAAAATCTAAATTCTAAAATTCTAAAATTCTAAAATTCTAAAATTCTAAAATTCTAAAATTTTAAAATTCTAAAATTCTAAAATTCTAAAATTCTAAAATTCTAAAATTCTAAAATTCTAAAATTCTAAAATTCTAAAATTCTAAAATTCTAAAATTCTAAAATTCTAAAATTCTAAAATTCTAAAATTCTAAAATTCTAAAATTCTAAAATTCTAAAATTCTAAAATTCTAAAATTCTAAAATTCTAAAATTCTAAAATTCTAAAATTCTAAAATTCTAAAATTCTAAAATTCTAAAATTCTAAAATTCTAAAATTCTAAAATTCTAAAATTCTAAAATTCTAAAATTCTAAAATTCTAAAATTCTAAAATTCTAAAATTCTAAAATTCTAAAGTTCTAAAGTTCTAAAGTTCTAAAATTCTAAAATTCTAAAATTCTAAAATTCTAAAATTCTAAAATTCTAAAATTCTAAAATTCTAAAATTCTAAAATTCTAAAATTCTAAAATTCTAAAATTATAAAATTCTAAAATTCTAAAATTCTAAAATTCTAAAATTCTAAAATTCTAAAATTCTAAAATTCTAAAATTCTAAAATTCTAAAATTCTAAAATTCTAAAATTCTAAAATTCTAAAATTCTAAAATTCTAAAATTCTAAAATTCTAAAATTCTAAAATTCTAAAATTCTAAAATTCTAAAATTCTAAAATTCTAAAATTCTAAAATTCTAAAATTCTAAAATTCTAAAATTCTAAAATTCTAAAATTCTAAAATTCTAAAATTCTAAAATTCTAAAATTCTAAAATTCTAAAATTCTAAAATTCTAAAATTCTAAAATTCTAAAATTCTAAAATTCTAAAATTCTAAAATTCTAAAATTCTAAAATTCTAAAATTCTAAAATTCTAAAATTCTAAAATTCTAAAATTCTAAAATTCTAAAATTCTAAAATTCTAAAATTCTAAAATTCTAAAATTCTAAAATTCTAAAATTCTAAAATTCTAAAATTCTAAGATTCTAAAATTCTAAAATTCTAAAATTCTAAAATTCTAAAATTCTAAAATTCTAAAATTCTAAAATTCTAAAATTCTAAAATTCTAAAATTCTAAAATTCTAAAATTCTAAAATTCTAAAATTCTAAAATTCTAAAATTCTAAAATTCTAAAATTCTAACATTCTAAAATTCTAAAATTCTAAAATTCTAAAATTCTAAAATTCTAAAATCCTAAAATTCTAAAATTCTAAAATTCTAAAATTCTAAAATTCTAAAATTCTAAAATTCTAAAATTCTAAAATTCTAAAATTCTAAAATTCTAAAATTCTAAAATTCTAAAATTCTAAAATTCTAAAATTCTAAAATTCTAAAATTCTAAAATTCTAAAATTCTAAAATTCTAAGATTCTAAAATTCTAAAATTCTAAAATTCTAAAATTCTAAAATTCTAAAATTCTAAAATTCTAAAATTCTAAAATTCTAAAATTCTAAAATTCTAAAATTCTAAAATTCTAAAATTCTAAAATTCTAACATTCTAAAATTCTAAAATTCTAAAATTCTAAAATTCTAAAATCCTAAAATTCTAAAATTCTAAAATTCTAAAATTCTAAAATTCTAAAATTCTAAAATTCTAAAATTCTAAAATTCTAAAATTCTAAAATTCTAAAATTCTAAAATTCTAAAATTCTAAAATTCTAAAATTCTAAAATTCTAAAATTCTAAAATTCTAAAATTCTAAAATTCTAAAATTCTAAAATTCTAAAATTCTAAAATTCTAAAATTCTAAAATTCTAAAATTCTAAAATTCTAAAATTCTAAAATTCTAAAATTCTAAAATTCTAAAATTCTAAAATTCTAAAATTCTAAAATTCTAAAATTCTAAAATTCTAAAATTCTAAAATTCTAAAATTCTAAAATTCTAAAATTCTAAAATTCTAAAATTCTAAAATTCTAAAATTCTAAAATTCTAAAATTCTAAAATTCTAAAATTCTAAAATTCTAAAATTCTAAAATTCTAAAATTCTAAAATTCTAAAATTCTAAATTCTAAAATTCTAAAATTCTAAAATTCTAAAATTCTAAAATTCTAAAATTCTAAAATTCTAAAATTCTAAAATTCTAAAATTCTAAAATTCTAAAATTCTAAAATTCTAAAATTCTAAAATTCTAAAATTCTAAAATTCTAAAATTCTAAAATTCTAAAATTCTAAAATTCTAAAATTCTAAAATTCTAAAATTCTAAAATTCTAAAATTCTAAAATTCTAAAATTCTAAAATTCTAAAATTCTAAAATTCTAAAATTCTAAAATTCTAGAATTCTAAAATTCTAAAATTCTAAAATTCTAAAATTCTAAAATTCTAAAATTCTAAAATTCTAAAATTTTAAAATTCTAAAATTCTAAAATTCTAAAATTCTAAAATTTTAAAATTCTAAAATTCTAAAATTCTAAAAATTTAAATTCTAAAATTCTAAAATTCTAAAATTCTAAAATTCTAAAATTCTAAAATTCTAAAATTCTAAAATTCTTAAATTCTAAAATTCTAAAATTCTAAAATTCTAAAATTCTAAAATTCTAAAATTCTAAAATTCTAAAATTCTAAAATTCTAAAATTCTAAAATTCTAAAATTCTAAAATTCTAAAATTCTAAAATTCTAAAATTCTAAAATTCTAAAATTCTAAAATTTTAAAATTCTAAAATTCTAAAAATTTAAATTCTAAAATTCTAAGATTCTAAAATTCTAAAATTCTAAAATTCTAAAATTCTAAAATTCTAAAATTCTAAAATTCTAAAATTCTAAAATTCTAAAATTCTAAAATTCTAAAATTCTAAAATTCTAAAATTCTAAAATTCTAAAATTCTAAAATTCTAAAATTCTAAAATTCTAAAATTCTAAAATTCTAAAATTCTAAAATTCTAAAATTCTAAAATTCTAAAATTCTAAAATTCTAAAATTCTAAAATTCTAAAATTCTAAAATTCTAAAATTCTAAAATTCTAAAATTCTAAAATTCTAAAATTCTAAAATTCTAAAATTCTAAAATTCTAAAATTCTAAAATTCTAAAATTCTAAAATTCTAAAATTCTAAAATTCTAAAATTCTAAAATTCTAAAATTCTTAAATTCTTAAATTCTTAAATTCTAAAATTCTAAAATTCTAAAATTCTAAAATTCTAAAACTCTAAAATTCTAAAATTCTAAAATTCTAAAATTCTAAAATTCTAAAATTCTAAAATTCTAAAATTCTAAAATTCTAAAATTCTAAAATTCTAAAATTCTAAAATTCTAAAATTCTAAAATTCTAAAATTCTAAAATTCTAAGATTCTAAAATTCTAAAATTCTAAAATTCTAATATTCCAAAAATACAAAATTCCCGAAGCAAAATTTGTCTTGGCATTTTACTGAATAATAACGAAGACGATAATATTATCGACAAACGCGTCATCGCGTCATCGATTTACAACATTGATATACTCCATCTGCTAGCAATATTTAGATAAAAACAATCAAAATACTAAATGCATGTCCACTTTATGAAAGTGTAGTTTTTTCTCAAATACAAATATTTGTGGAGCTGTTTAAAAGAAAGATAAGCTGCATTTCAGTAACCGAATTGATTGTGTTCATCGATTGTACTAAGTGTAGTGTTAACTTAATTTGTATACACATTTTTTTTTTTTTTTTTTTTTCACCGGTCAACCTAGTAAAATTAGTTACACAAAAGCGATAACATTTGCCTCCTATTTCTGATACAAGTTTTCTATTAGTTAGGTTGATAAAATATCCTACACAATTAGCCAGCAATTTCATACCAAAGGTAGAACTGCTTTCTTTCTTTTTTCTTCGAGTGTTTTAACGTGTTGCTGGAAGTGAAAGATTTCCACCCCATTCCGAGAGGTTCTCCAGACTTTGCCAGCCGAGCAGGGAAAAAATAGTAACATTTGCCCGGATCGATTCGAATCCCTTCCAAAAATACACACATTTTACACAATCCACCAACACACACACACACACAACACATCGAATATACACGCAAAAACGCATGTAGACACACAGCCGGCTCACACGCACTCACGCACACAACCCGGAACCCGGAACTTACGAATGGTTCATCTTGTCCTTTCTTCGCCGCGCCAGATCGGACATTCCGACGGGGCCGAGGTTGGCCGCCTGCGGTGAGGCAATCGCGCGGAACGTCGCGTGCACCGCCCCCTTGATTGCTTCGGGATTCTCCGCCGGCGGGTACTCCGAAGCCGGAACGATGCCCGCCATCGTCGACGTAGTCGTCGTCGTCGTCGTGAGTCCCATCAGTCCCGTCTGCTGCACCTGGTGCTGCATTCCCGGCTGGTTGTACAGTAACCGCGAGCGCGACAACCACGGATGGCGCAGAATTTGGGCCGCCGTTGGCCTCCGCTGGGGCGCAATGTGCAACATCTGCCGCAGCAGCTCCTTCACCTCCTCCGATATGCTGGGCCATTTCTGAGAAATGAACAAATTGGTTTAAAAATCACGCTTTTTGACACAATTCGTTCAAGTGCACTCACTCCCGTCTCCAGGTCAACCTTGCCGGAACCTATCCGGGCCAGAATCATGTCCGGCGAGTCGTTTGGCGTGCTTGCGAACGGCGTCTTCCCGTCCAGCATGATGTACAGCAGCACGCCCAGCGACCAGATGTCGCACGCCAGATCGTAGCCCTGTTTCTTCAACACTTCCGGAGCGACAAAGTTCGCCGTATAGCAGGGCGTCATCAGCAGGCCGTTGTCCGCCCGCAGCTGCTTGGCGAAGCCCAGATCGCACAACTTGAGCGATTCGGGCGTGTGATTGACCGACGCGTACAGCAGGTTGGAAGGCTTCAGATCGCGATGGACGACGCCGTGCTCGTGCAGGTACGCCACGGACGAAACGACCGTCTTGAGGACGGCACTCGCTTCGACCTCGGTCATGTACTGGATGGCTAGGATTCGGTCAAGCAGCTCGCCACCCTTGAGCAGTTCCATCACCAGGTACACGTACGACGGATCCTCGTGAACGCCGTACAGAGAGACAATGTTCGGGTGGTTGCTGTACCGGAGCAGGATTTCCACCTCCTCGCGGCAATCGTGGCTGGATTTGTCGATGATCTGAAAATGAATGCAAAAAAAATCGTTATTTTATTTCAGATTTCCTTTGCGATAAATATATCATTACTATACTGCCGTTCTACGCATAATTGTCCCATGTCAGTTTTGGACGATTTTGACTTTATGACATTTTTAAGTTTAGTCTGATGTGTACTTTAAGAAAAACACATAAAATCTGGTACTTTGTTCGGAAACTCATTAAAAACAACACCAAGTCTGTTTGTCCCATTGTTAATATTCTACGCATAATTGTCCAACCAAGGATTTTCTTATACGGAATCATTAGTTTTACTAAGCATTATGTCTTGTTTACCTGTTGTATAGCAAGAAAATCACAAATAAGTGTGATAAACTGCTAACTGGGGCGATTAGGGACACATAGGGCTAATAGGAACCCACGGGACAATTATGCGTAGAAACACAGAAATCGGTCGAAAAATTTCAATCGCGTTTTTTCTCAGTTGCACTTTTTTTAACATGGGACAATTATGCGTAGAACGGCAGTATCGAGGTTTTTAAGCGAAAATGGCGTTCGAATGGTGAACGCCCGAAATGTCAAAATCACGCAGTGGTACCAACATTACGGAACAAGTGTGCCATGGCATGACAGCCACATTTTTTTCTATTGTTGGTGCTACTTCGCGATTTTGACATTTCGGGCGTTCACCATTCGAACGCCATCTTCGCTTAAAAACCTGGATAGGGATAAGGAGAGCGTCACTAAGAAATTGCAGTTCCTGAGGGAACACTTTTGAAGAATATTAATATTCTCCCCAGAATTCAAAAGAGAAATTATCAACGAATTTTCTATCAAAAGTTTCGTAAATTGATTTGTTTATATAAATAGTGAAAACGGCATCTGCTAAAGATATGAGCTTTTCCTCTTGCAAAAACAAAACAAAATACGAGAACTAAATAGTTTCCTATCATGCCCTTTAAACAAAAACAAACTAACATCGATCAACCACCCACCTTCACCGCGTAGTGCTTCCGCGTGGATCGACTCTCGCAAAGCCGGCATATCGAGAACGTTCCCCGGCCCAGCTCCTGCATCAGCGAGTACTCGTCGGCAAAGGCTCCCGGCTTGACGCCCGGAATCTCGTTCGAAAACGGTGACCGCGTGGTCGGTTGCTGATTCATCAGGCTCCCGGTACCGTTGGCAAAGTTGGGCGTATCTTCCAGCAGCCCGGGCGCGACAAAGCTAAAGCCGCGGAATATTTCGTGCGCACTTGCGCTAACCGGACCACCCGGAGAATCCCTGCAAAAAAAAAAGCGAATTTATAATTTGATCCACCCTCGAAATAAATTCCCCCCCAAGACGGACTCACTTTGGCGACTTGTTGGTGTACTCCGTGTCGAAGTAGAACGCCTCGTCGCGCGACACGGCCGGAATGAACGGTGGGCGTACCTCCTTCCGCTCGAACCCGGTCCAGTCGACGTTGGCGAAGAATTCGTGCCGTTTGATGTCCTCGATTCCGTTCGGTCCCACGCCCAACCGGTTCTGGGGATTGCGCTTGAACAGCGCCCGCAGCAAACTTTGCGCCTCCGGGCTCAGGTTCTCCGGCATGCCCAGTTTCGTTTTCAGAATCTGGTTCATCGTGTCGTTTCGGTTGCTACCGTGAAAGGGCAAGTTTCCCGTGAGCATTTCAAACTAAAAAAAAAGAAAATCAATCATTTTGTTTGTGTAACAACTAGTAAGAAAATCAAACAAACCATCAAAACGCCAAACGACCACCAGTCGGCGGCGAATGTGTGTCCCTTCCGGTTGACCACCTCCGGTGCCATGTACTCGACCGTGCCGCAGAAGCTGTACGTTTTGGAACCATCCAGCGGTTGTTTCGACAGACCAAAGTCCGTTAAAGCTATGTGACCGTCCTGGAAAGATAGAAGTACAAGAAGAAAAAAATAACGGTGATAAGTGGTGCTGTCCTCTTGCAGGAAGAAAGGACAAATGGTGCCGTGTACTCTCTATCTAAGATGCTAGACATTTCTAAGGAAACCAATTTCCTGTCCAGAGTACATTCTTCTTAGCCTCATTTCCTTGCTTTAACCATATCTGAGCTGGTTTAGAAATCCTCAACTGTAACGTTTTAAATAGTTTTTGTTAATTTTAAACATAGGGGAAATATGCCCATTTTAAGCCTAATAAGCGGTCGTGTTTGAATGATGCTGGATAATCTGGAGTGTTCCTTGAAATTTACTAAAACCAAGTACACCAGCGAGTAGAGAAACTATTTTTGTAAATTTCTGTTTATTCTCACTTTTAATAATAGTTTTGCTACTCCTATTACAAGCATTTTGAAAAAATATTTCCAAAATGCATTCTAATCAGTCGAGTGCATTGGGCAACGCCCATTTTCCTATTTTCAGCTTAGTTCTTTTTTTCTTCCAGCGCTCTTTTGGGTCTGCTTAGTGCTGCCAAAGTTGATGAAATTTTAAGCGAACACTCACGAAAGGTAGCATTTATAGCGAAAGGTTCCTGGCAGCACTTGCTCACTCCAACAGGCGCTGCACCAGCATGTTGGTGGTGTTGGTGGCCACCCTTTGTTCTTTATTTGCCTTCGCTCCTCGCTCGGTTTTCTTCAGGCTTCGATTAGAATCGGTATTCAAAATTGAAACGTCAAAAGACTTAGCGCGTTTGTTTTTTGGATGGTGCTTGCTAATTATTTACATTTTTCGGGATTATTTTTCAAGTGAGTGACCAACTTATGTGCAAAAGAACATGTTGCCGGTTGTTATGGTTTCGTTTGAGCAATCTGCCAAAAATGTATGGAATTTCGTAATTTTTGTTCTCGTGGATCAAACTTACTTTTTGCCCAGGTATTTAAAAACGTGGGTTTTATAGAAAACCTAGATGTATGGGTATCAAAAGATCGAAAATTTTATGCCCTTTCCGATGCCACATAGGTTAACTTGTGAATTGTGGACCGGTTCGGATGCCGGCGGATTTTCCGACGACGTAATTCCGGGTTGGTACGAAATTCCAACGAAAAATCTATTCTTGCGTTACAAAGACCCCCAAAACGCTGTTATACCCACTCCAGAATGTTTATTTAGCAATTCTATGGTAATATATTGACATTTAGTTAAATTTAAAGTTTGCAAAATTAAGTTTGGATAAGTTTTATATAGAATTTCCAGAGTTATATAAACTTTTATACTAAGTAATTAGTAAACTTTATATTCAATCCAAATTATTTTTTTAATCAGTCAAGGATGCCTATTTGGAGTTGGGAGACTGGATTTATGGTGATTTGTCAACAAATAACTTTATTTATGTAAATTCGAAAGGTATACAAACTTTTTTTGCACCTTTTTTTATTTTTGTAATAGTATTTGTTATATAACTTTTTATAGAAAACATCTTTTCATGAGCTTTTGCAGCAAAATGTTCGGCATGAGTTTCTGAACAAAACGTAGTACTAGGTTTATGTCAACATTAAATTGTTTACATGTTTCATCACAAAATGTGCATAGTGCCCAAGGGGTGTAAATACTATTTTTACATACTGTAAGTCATTCCAGGTGTAGGAGTTGTCTCCATGCCATAAGTACAAACAACACACCAAACCAAGCCTACTCCGGTGGAATCGCTGGCGGCGGTTGGACTCGCAATCCAAAGGTCGTCAGTTCAAACACTGGGGTGGAAGGTTCCTTGGTGTAAAAAGAGGTTTGGGTGCTCTCCCCATTCAAGCCTTCGGACTCCTAGGTTCGAGCAAAAACTTGCAATAGAGACCACAAAAGACCCGGGGGTCGTTAATGTGGATGGTTTGATTTGATTTTGAAGGTTCTCTCATTATTTTTTAAATAAATTTTCAAAAAATGGCGACCAAAGGCGATTCCTTTCCGTAGAGTCGCAAGAATTTTCGCGTCCACCGTCGGTGTGTTTTTTCGTTTTTTTCGCGTGCGTTTGTGGGTGTGAAGGTGCGGCTGGCTCAGGCTGTCCCGATGACAGTTGAGCCAGTCAGATTTGCGATGCCTTTCCGTGGGGTCGTAAGATTTTTCGCGTTCGTCGTCGCTGTGCAACAACAACAAAACCTTATCATACCATTTCAGCTCGATACACATTGAAACTCGTCGTTCGCACCGTTAATCAGTACCTAACTAAACATCAATCATTTAAAACTCGTAAAATCATCTCAAGTTAAAAGTTACACTGTTTAATCCTTCATTCTTTAATTACAAAGATTTTGGTTCTATCTTTCCACAGCCGACTTGTCTAAGACTAAACCATTTCATTTAAAATTTAACCGATAAACGGGAAATGTCTCATCCGCAGCATCCGATTGCTTGCCTTGAGAATAATATATAATACCTTTCAACAAACACTATGATTTTGGGTCGCATCATCATCTTCTATGATGAATCCTGACCAAGCACCCTACCCTACTAACAAATTTTCAGGTTCCTGGCGCTTGTGGGGTGTAAGCACAGAGTAAATCAGCTGCCCTAGTAGTAACCTGCGCTAACTAACATTCCCGTCCCTTAAAATCGAGATCTACAAACTGACATGGCGGGCGCCGTTGGTGACCAGCCCAAAACAGTAATTTTTAGGTACTTTTTTCTCGAACCTCTCCGATTTCAATAAAACTTTGCAGACATGTTATCCTACACTGTAAGCCATTTTGTGTATATGGAGCCAGTTTCACTAATGACATTTGAGAAGAGCGTAAGTGTTTTAAATATTTTTGCATTTCGTAATTTAAATATCGCTGTATCTTGAAGCCGTCGCATCGTACCAAAAAGTGGTCAGAGACAAACTTGTAGGAAATTTGACGGGCTTTTCGAACAAAATACATTGAAAGAGAAAAACATAACACTTTTATGAGATTTTTTGACTTTTTTGTTTAAAAGACAAATGTAAAGGTGAGCTTACGATTTTTATTCGTTCAAATTTTTTGTGAAAATAGCCTGCAATGTACAAAAAGACTCACGGAAAATGAAGGATGGAGCAACTCTCCTAAAAAATACAAACATCATTTACTGTTTTTTTTTTTTTTTTTTTTGAAAGTGTCAAAATTTTTAAAAACCGAATACGGGAATCGATTCTCCAGACAAAAAAGTTACATAAAAGTCTCCATATTGACCACTGTCCTAAGGCCAATCCTTGTGAAGTTACAGCTGTTTTAAACTTAAAAATGTTGAAAAATTGGTTTTTTGATGGTTTTTGGCAATTTCTAAATGGCAGACTTGATTTTTCAGTCTCGAAAATATTTTCCCGGAAAGACCGTCCAATTTCCCATAAGATTGCCTTGACCACTTTTGAATTAGAAGCATGGGCTCAAAAATTTTAAACGATTATATTCTGCCGAAAACCTACTTTTTACACTTCCTCGCTTTACTGAGGAAATGCTATAAAATCACTCGAAAAACGAACTGCTCGATTCGACCTCGTAGACCCACCTTCACGTATACCTATCGACTCAAAACCAAATTCTGAACAAATGTATGTGCGTGTGTATGTCTGTAAGCCCGTGCACCCTAAAGGTGAATTAAGTAACTTTTTTTTTTAATTAATACTCAAGTTATAACTTTTAATCAATGCTGCTTCGTATGATTTACCAGAATACATGACGATAAATTAAATTTGATGGAATAATTAAGCGTGAAATTGTAATCATAAGACAAACAGACTTGATTATACGATTTGTCCGAAATATACACCAAATGACCAAAGTTCAAAATCGGTCAAACTCTAAGGGGGCAATTCTGCGTAGAACGTCAGTTTCTCTACTTTGAATTTCATGTTTTGGATTTGTTTTAATGGAGAAAAATGTCAAATGCTTACTCACATAGGAAGTATATTTACAAATTTTAAATAATTATGATATAAATAAGATGTATACAGTCATCCCACATATTCGGAACACCAACAAATTCGGAACACTTTTATGATAATTTGTCAATAGCATGCCAAAAGTAGCTTTTCTGTCGACCTTACTATTTTTAGAACCTTCATTTGGACATTATCTTGCTATTTCACTAGTAAAAGTAGTACTTTTTGAACAAAAAACTTCATTCCAAGACTATTTTGTCCATAGCAGCAAAACACTGCCTCCAAATGGCCTGTTTCATAATTGTGGGATGTTATTGTGCCTCCCACAATTGTGGAACATCTGAATTTAACTGATATTTTCACAAAAAAAAGTTATCAAACCATGTATAAAACATCACTAAGCATGAGTTTCATTGGTTTCAGTGAGTGAAGTCATTATTTGGTAATAAATATGTACTCCTGGAGAGATCCAAAGTTTGTTTACATTCGTAAGAAAAAAGTGTTCCGAATTTGTGGATTTTAAAGGTCAAAGTAATTCTTCAAAAACTTCATATAAAAGTTAAAATTTGCAGATGTTCGATACAGCATTCGAAAGATCGCAAGAAAAGCTTTCAAATGAAGGTAAAAACGAATCATTAAGTTCAATTATCGATTTGCTTTGATTTTTTGAACATTGGCCAATCTGGAAACCGTTCCGAATATGTGGGATGACTGTACCTCATTTGTAATGTTACTTCAATTTAGACTGAAAAAAATTAAATTACCCCAAGTGGTAAAATTACACATTATCAGAGGTAAAATTACAAAAAAAAAACAAATTGACATAAGAAGTATTCCTTCCTAGATGTTTTATGTTTTTTTGTGTATACCCAAAAAGTAACGGTTCTCACCTGATCCAGCAGAATGTTCTCCGGCTTCAGGTCGCGATAAATAATGCCCAGCCCGTGCAGGTGGTTCAGGGCCAGCGCCAGCTCCGCCAGGTAGAACTTGACGTCCTCCTCGGTGAACATCACCTCCTTGCTCAGCCGCGTGAACAAATCACCCCCGCGCAGAAAGTCTAGTATGAGGTACAGCTTGCCGGGCGTCTGGAACGCGTAGTGCAGCTTCACGATGAACGCGTGGCCCACGTCGGCCAGGATGTTGCGCTCGTTGGTGCTGCGGACCCGGTCCTTCACCTTCAGGGTGGCCTTCTTCAGCACCTACGTTTGGATGAGACGAGAGGGATGGTGAGTGTTGGTAACAAGAGGACAATTATTTCTTCGTACCTTCATTGCATACAGCGTGCCCGCGTCTTTGCCAACAATTTTCCTAACTAGAAACACCTTGCCAAACGAGCCCTCGCCGAGCACCTTGAGCAGTTCGAACTGGGACGGGTCGGCCTTTTCGTGACCCTCGCGGACCACATCCCGGATGTCGTACTCCTGCTCGTCCCCGTCTGGCCGGGCCGGGTCGAGGTCCATCGCTTCGACGTCCTGGTCCTCGAGGTGGGGGTGTGGCAGGTGGTACTGATGCTGCTGGTGCATTTGGCCACCCGGATCCAGCTGGGGCAAAGTTGGCTGGCCGAGCAACGCATCGTATCCCTCGTCGACGACCATCTCGACATTATCCTGCGAGGACGACTGCAAGGAAAAGAAGAGTGCAGCGTTAGTCAAATTGGCAGAAATGCTCGAGATACTGGAGAAGAGTTCTCCCAAATCCCGCTGAGCATGCAACAAACTTGCGAAAACATTCCGAATAGCCATGTTCTAACGAGGGGGAAAGAAACGAAACTCCCAACAAAAGCCAAACATTGCAAAGCGAAATTAAGCATGAATTAAAGCAAATACACGCGCAATTTGCCACATTGAAATGTTTGCCAATACACGGGAGTTGGAGTCAACATCTGCTAATGTGTGATGCCGAGGAACTTTGTGGCTGTTTGCCCAAGAAGCGGAGGGCTGTGCTTGACAAAAACGTGGGAAAATCGAGCATTAAAAACACATTTTCCTCACTCTAAAATACGGATCCTTCACGAATGATAGAAAATTCTCTGTACCCAATTGACCCATGAAATCAAATGTCAACCTTCAGTTCCTCGAACCCACTTCATTTCCAAAAACCCAATTGCAATCAATTGCTCTCAATGAACCCATTGATTTTCCATCGAAAGGAGGTAAAACTTCGCAAAGCCAATCAAATAATTAAGCCGCAATTATCAACATCGCCAACGCAACATTGGCGGGCAGAGCTCGTGGACCCACCCCGGTCGCTATAAATATGTTGCAACGTTTTCCCCCACATCCGCGCATACTTTCCAATTAGAGAAGCATAAATTCAGGCCACACAATCGGCACGAGAATCCGTCACCACGGAAACATAAATGTGGTGCGGTACGCTTTCTCGGATTTTCACACGACCACAGCATCCTTTTCTAGACTGTTCCATTTTTGGTGTGTGAGTTGCTTGAAGATGAAAACAAGGCCACCGCCGCCTTGCTGATGCATCTAGGGACCATATCGAGTGACGAGGTCTAGTTAAGATTGTCATTCATGAATATGGGCTGGGTACCTTTGACTAATAATTTCGTTTTGTTGTTTTTTTTTTTATTCTCAAATTGCTGTAAACAACATCAGAAACAGTTTGCGGATGTTCAATTAAATACGGTGCGGTCTTTAAGTAAAACGCCCAGCAACTCAAATCGCGTATCAAGTGCGCAAATTGTGGTGATAACTACCGAGAGATGCTTACGCGCTTCCGTGACTGTCTGCCGAAACAAGGTTAAAAACAATTTAAGTGTGCCAATCCGCCTAGAAAAACATTCGTATGATCAAGAAATGAACGTCTACTGCAACCCAAACCTGGACCTGGAACAGATGTTATCATATTTTTTTATATTTTTCTGGCATGCTCTTATGCTGAACTTGCATACATTGAAAAAAAAAGATTTTTTCCAAGAACAAAAACAATCACAAGAGAGTTATTCTAATAAATCCAAAATTCCTTGAACTAACCCACCTCTTACCCATCTCTTCTTCACTTATTTTTTAATCTCTTTCCCTCAGTTACATACAGTACTGGTCAAAAGTATATGACATTGGACGATTTGTCAAACCTAACATCAAATTGAAATTGTTGATTTTCGCTCGTATTTCGACCAAACCTCATGAAATTTCCAGCATAAGCAGATCGAAATGTCTACAATCATTAACTCATCAATCCGCTACCTATTATCATTTCAAAGTAATTGAAATTTTCGTAAAAAATGCGATTTTGATCGACACTCACTATTTTGACAATATCTTCACTATTTTGATTTTTGATATCTCACTATTTTGACGATATCTTCAAAAATATTGATCGGACTAGTTTCATATTTTGAGCATTTAATCTTGAGATAGTTTCTTATGATTATCCCAAACATCAGCTAAATTCATTCGCAACAAAAAAGTTTTGAACTTCAAATAAATGAAAAACACTTAATTTTCGCATGTTCAAAATTAAAAGAACTAAATATTATTGAACCGTTTGTACTGAGGTTTGTCACACAATTTCCATTAGGGTGGTAAAATTTCGTGCTACCCTCTGAAATCAAAAAAAGACTCAACAACTTTTTTGTCCACCACAGCTTAACAACCGAAACAGTAGCTTTTCTCTATAAATTTTGAAGATTGCCGTGGTCAGAATCAGCTAAAATTTGTAATTTAGCCTAGATAGAGATCGTCCTGGGTTCGATCCCAGACGGTTCCGGTGGCATTTCTCGAGACGAGATTTGTCTGATCACGCCTTCCGTCGGACGGGGAAGTAAATGTTGGCCCCGGACTAACCAAGAGGTTAGGTCGTTAGCTCAGTCCAGGTGTACACAGCAAAAAATCCGATGGTAAAATCGCATGCAAAAGCATGCACATAACTTTCTTCAAAAAAGACACTTAATATTACACGCTGCATGTACAATTTTTGCAAACACAAAAAAATAGTTGCAACCGAGGGGACTCAAACCCAGCACCAACAGATAGGACTGGCGCCTTAGCCCGCTCGGCCATCAGACCGATGAAAAATGGAAAGGATAAACGAGAATGTGCGCTTGACATTTCGGTCAAGTAGGTTTCCCATATGGGGCTACATATTTCAGGGTGTAATATTAAACCGAATTTCATAAAATAACGCAAAATATATTTTACACCCAGGCTTTTTACACGCAGCTGGATTACTACTTTATTTGCTGTGTAGGAGTCGTCTCCCTGGGTCCTGCCTCGGTGGAGTTGCTGGTAGGCAGTTGGACTAACAATCCAAAGGTCGTCAGTTCGAATCCCGGGGTGGATGGAAGCTTAGGTGTAAAAGAGGTTTGCAATTGCCTCAACAATCAAGCGTTCGGACACCTAGTTTCCAGTAGGAATCTCGCAATCGAGAACGCCAAGGCAATGCTGTAGATCGAATAATTAGATTTTTTTTTCGAGAGAGATTGTTCATTTTTTAAGTAACGCAGTAGAGGCGGGAGGAGGGGGTTTGAAGGCCATGTTACGCTGCATACAAAATAAAATGTTTGGAAATGTTGTTATGAAGAAGGGAAGGTGGTGAAAATCCAAATTTTTGCGTTACGTAATAAAAGAACGCTCCCTTATGGGTCAATCTTTGAGCTCAAAGGGAAGAACCACGGGGCGTCCGGATTTTGACCTTCCTGATATCCAGGGCTGCGGAGTCGGGTCATATTTCAAACGACTCCGACTCCGACTCCAGCTTTCTCAGATTAGCTGACTCCGACTCCGACTCCGGCTCCGGCTTTGAACAAATGGTTGGCTCCGACTCCGACTCCGACTACGGCCTATCAACTCTAGCCGACTCCGACTCCGACTCCGACTCCAACTCCAGCTTTCAACAAATGGTTGACTCCGACTTCGACTCCGACTCCACAAGTTTTTAAATGTTTCAAAAGTTAGTTAACTATTATTAGTTAATTATTTTTGAAACATTGATAAATACGATTATTTAAATAATCTCTAAGCGTCATGTTTTTCTCAAGAAAAATAAGTTAAGTAAAAGTAAAGTAAAGTAAATAAACGGAAAAAAGTTTCTAGGTTACAAGTTTTATACGTTATGGAAACAGAAATCAAAAAAAATCTTCAGTTTTAGAGGCATTTTGAGAAGAACAGTTTTGTAAGTAAATTTGGATTTACTTGCTTAACCTCAAATTTGAAAATATTTTTTTCAAAGCTAATAAATGTAAATATCAAATTGTTATTTTTGAATGAATAACTAAAAGAAAAAAAAATCAATTTGCTTACTTTCAGGCTGACATTTGTAAAAAGCACAGTGACAGGCACCTTGTTTTTAAAATGACAATTTTAAACGAAACTTTTTTTTTTTTTTCTTAAGATGTACATGGACATCACGCCATGGCTGAAGGAGATTATTATTGCAAATCAATGTATCTAAACAATTTCTTCGTGGAAAGGGCGCTTTAGATGTCCTTTTCAAATATCTGTGACATGGAAAATATTTTAACCTGGAAATTTTTAATTTATTTTAATTTTAAAATTTTATATACTTTAAAAAGGAGGTGCACGATACTTTGTGAATCTTCACCTAAAACGAAGCTTTATGGATGATCTTGCGCCTCCATCAAAATATATGAAAAAACTTAAAATAAACAAATTTAAACAAATATCCACAAGTAAAATATTTTCTAGGTCCTTTTTTAAGGTACATTGATTTGCAATGATTATCACCTTCCGTCATATTGGCGTAAGACATACAGTATGAGAAAATTCGTACCAGTTGATAATATTTTGATTCTGTGTTTTTTATTTATAATATTTGAAAAATAAATTAAAATCCTCTATTTTATTCTATACATTTTTTTATTAATTCATTTTTGTACTGAATTCTTGAGATTTGTTCAACGATAATTTGCAACGATATCAAAATAGTTTACCTAAAATCAACATCAACATCAACAATCAATGATTATTTCAAATTTGTTGCAGCTTCTTTTGACATTTTTTGTTAGTTTAAATTATTTAAAATTCAACACTTTGATTTTCTTGTACTCAGTTATAAACAAAATGCGCATGTTGAGTTCCATGTAAGAGATTGTTATTATCGTTGATTATTTGTTACAGAAGTTAAACTGTCAGTGACTCTTTTTCGATCTGCAAAAGGGGCCATCCACAAACCACGTGGACACTTTTTTGGAAATGTCAAACCCCCCCCCCCCCCATCGTGCACAATTACCATACAAATAAAATCTTTTTTGTATGGAGCGTGGACATTCGCCATACCCCCCCCCCCCCCTAAGTTGTCCACGTGGTTTGTGGATGGTCCCAAAACAGTGATGACTATTTATAATCTTTTTATGTACCTCGTAATTTTTTCCTAAAAAATGATTTAACTTAAAACCACTGAGACATTCGCTATCGGGGTAAAAGATGACTTTGTGTGTACTTTTTTCAGAAACAACTGGATGAAATTTGATCAAATTTGAATTGAAAGGGCACATAAATATAGTCTGACTACATAACCAATATTTTTTTATTATTTTTTTTATTATGATACGACATACTTGGGTAAGAGGTTATCATTTAGTGATTATAGTGTAATAACACAATTAGAGCTTTTCAATCACAATAAAAAGTTTCAAATACATAATGGCATCTGATAAGTCAATTAAAAATATAAGTTGTTTTCTAAATTAAGCTGTTATTTAGGAAATACTGAACAATAAAAAAAACATATTTTTTGTTGAATTTAAGATAATTCCGGCTCCGACTCCGACTCCGGGTTATCAGAAATCTTTGGCTCCGACTCCGACTCCGACTCCAGCTCATAAAATTTAGCCGACTCCGGCTCCGACTCCGACTCCAGCTGTTCGAGTTTTGACGACTCCGACTCCGACTCCGACTCCAGGTCCCCAAAAAGACCTGACTCCACCGACTCCGACTCCGGCTCCGACTCCGACTCCGACTCCGACTCCACAGCCCTGCTGATATCCATGTACTTCTTGTCATTAAAAAGATTTATTAAACATTGCTTTAACTAATGCCTTGAAAATTCTTAGAAACCGTTACTTTTTTTAGAATAACCAATGCGGCATGGGATTCCTATGTACATAGAACCTTTTGAAAATGTAAGCGAGAATTAATAGTCACTGTTTTTCTTCAAAACTTAAAATTAAAAGTGTGCAAATTGAATTGATTACGTCAATTAGATCATTAGTAATACTGTTTTAAAAAAGGAAAAAATATATATATAGTTATTTTTATTCAAACAATTATATCAACTTTTGATAAAAACCAAATCAAAGTAAATCCGTAGTATCATTTCAAAAAATCAAAACCTGTAAATAAATAGTCTATCCTACACAGTTAAAAAAGTAGTAATCCAGCTGCGTGTAAAAGGCCTGGGTGTAAAATAAATATTGCATTATTTTATGCAATTTTATGTGATTTTACACCCTGAAATATGTAGCCCATCGGTATGGGAAACCTACTTGGCCGAAATGTCAAGCTCATTAATGCATTTATCCTAATGGCTCATCTTCGGTCTGATGGCCGAGTGGGTTAAGGCGCCAGTCCTTACTGTTGGAGCTGGGTTTGAATCCCGTCGGTTGCAAC
The DNA here is from genome assembly GCF_016801865.2 of Culex pipiens pallens. Classification (NCBI taxonomy): domain Eukaryota; kingdom Metazoa; phylum Arthropoda; class Insecta; order Diptera; family Culicidae; genus Culex; species Culex pipiens. The sequence continues at coordinate 141,450,732 of NC_068939.1, forward strand.
TTTTTTTGTGTTTGCAAAAATTGTACATGCAGTGTGTAATATTAAGTGTTTATTTTGACCAAGGTGATGTGCATGCTTTTGCATGCGATTTTACCATCGGATTTTTTGCTGTGTACTTGCTCTCATAACAGTTCACGGCAAAGTTACAACATTGATTAGAACAAGATTTTTTTTTATACCACCAAAACCAATTTTGATCTTTGAATCGAATCCAGAAGGGGAAAGATCACCAGTTGTGTTGGTCCGATCCGGAATTTGAACCACGATCTACCGTTTACGAGACGTAAGCGTTACCGCTAGGCTGCGTAGTTCGGTCCATTCTAACCTACACAGAAAAAAATATGTGAATTTACTCGACACAAAAAAAAATGAATCAAATGTAAACTCAGTTGATGTAAACTTGAGATTCGACGTAAACGGTTGAATCACACGTAAAATCATGTTTTTACGTATAATTTGTTGCAAATTTACAGTAAATTGCATTTAAATTTAAATGTTTAATGACGTGCAAAAGTGTTACATCATAAATGATGTAACATTCGGAAATATTTTTTTGTGTGTATGCAACACATTTAAATTTTGTTAAATGACATTTTATTTGTTCTGAAAAAAAATACATGACATCATTATTGTGTACAGCCTTTAGACGCATAAGGTAATTAATACGATTGAATAAAAAAAATATGTCATTGCAACATCTTTCTGCAAAAAAAAACGTTGATAATAATAAAATCAAATCAACCATAAACCGTCAACCCCCCAAGTTGCAATCAATAATTTGTTTCAAAACTAATTTTCACATCAGCACAAATTATTCCTAGCACCGTCCCGGGGAAAATATGAAATCATAAACTTTTACAGGTACTCATCACGCACAATCCGCTTTACATTTCCATTGCACACTTGTTGGCAAAGTAGTAGCAAGCTCTACACGGCAGCAAACCGCGTTCCCAAACGGACAATCATGGTCAGACTGCGTGGTCTTTCTGGTGGTCTGGGTCACACACAGGTGGTTTCGCGCGCCAATAAAAGTGGACACAGGTTGCTGTGGGAATATTGATTGTCCACGTGGTTTTCTCGTGCCATCACATCGTAAAATACATTCCCGCCCAAAATTGTGTCATGTGTGTGTGTGTGTGAGCTTCCCTCCATCATCCGAAATTATTTGCTGCGATCGGGTAAAAAGCCCCATCGAGCCGGAACAATTGATATTTGGAATCCCATCATGATTCAATTTTCCCCTGGGCGGAGGAAATTGGCACGTGCACACCCCACAGAACCACAGAGACGGCGAAGACTTAAATCAGATTCCGTGTTATGAAACCTTCTCCCTCGCGAAAGGGATCAGGACGAGTTGGTTCAAAGGGGAAACTAGGCAGCTATCACCGTCTGGGTCAAATTAATTTGATGATTTGTTATGTACATTTAAATTTGTTGATGGTTCAATACAGTTAAGCATTATCCAATGTTTGTCAATAAAACTTGATGGTGGCGAAAATACACTAATCTCTCCTATGGGTATCACACTTACCAGAATCCTTCCTGGTAAATCCTTCGCCACTTCTGGGAACTGGATTATCTTGGCGAAGAGCACAGTATCTTTTCGGAAAAGGTGCAAAAACAGCCATCCGAAAGTGAAAACAAAGTTTAAACTTCATTCCCCGCCTGGGATATGAGTCTGGATTTCTAAAATCATCGACCGCTTATCTTCTTCGTGTAATTGAACTCAGAACTGGATTCAAACTTGTTGGAAGGTCCTTGAACCCTTGTCAATCCGAATTGAAGTCAATTTGAATTCAAAGCTTTCTAACATTTAACGTCAGTCCCAAAAAAAAACAACAAATTCTAGTAGCCTCAAACATTTGTTTTGACAAAGTTAAAGTCACCCCCACTCTTACTCCAAAACAGAGATACCGTAAACTCAGCCTGAACATAAATCTAGGAGGGAATGCTACCGGGAAACGAATCTGTTTTCTTTTCGAAACATTCGTTTATTAAAATCAAATGCCAGCACGTCCATTTGGCTTCCAACCTACGCAAAATGTCTTCTGTTTGGTGGGTGAACCAAACAAACTTAGTTTAACATGATTAATATTGTATTTGTATCAGAAAAACAAAGTATGTTTTTGATATTCCTTAATTCAATAATATACATTGACATAACAATTTATAACATTTTTTACGATTTTCTAAGTTAATTGAGTTATTAAGTTTGGTAGATTAATATTATAATTTATATTAGCAAAGCAACTCTCTAGCTCTTCCTAACAGTTGCTCTAAGTTGTTCCCTGGAACACGAACTATGAGTTCAAAAGGTTTTTGAAAAAATATAAAAATCGTTAAGGGACTCAAAACGGGGAAAAACCAAAACGCACCGATTTTACTGGTTAAATCCCATTAAAAATTCAAAGTCAAAGCACCAGGTACTGTCGCTACCAATCAAGCTTAAATTTGGGATTTGGGCGCAGTACACCCAGCTGATCATGTCCTGAAATGGCCGCAAAATTGACCCGTTTTATTATGTATGATCTGGAAATAGTACGAAAAAAATAATCATCAGTTTATATTTCACTTTTTGTCACAAAATCTCATTTCTAACCAACTGGTAACTTTATCAACATTCCGTCTAAGTAATTTTAGTTAGCAAATTTGATTTTACATTAAAAAAAACTTGTTTCTATCTGAGCCAACGCAAATTTGATTTCAAGTTTTCGCCATGTGCAACTAACTGTAAACTATTTGGAATTCTTTTATTCGAAACAATTAACAGATCGGCCAATGTTCATGGAGTCATGGAAAAATTATAATTAACCCAATGATTCACTTTTATCTATATTTGCAAGCAGTGTTGGTATTCTCACGCTCTCGCGAGAAAAAATCCTCTCTCTCTCGAGTTCTCGCCGCGAGTCTCGAGCTGCCGAGAGAAACTCACCGATTGCCCGTGCTCTCCTCCGCTCGCGAACGGGCTTTCTCGCGAGCCAGAATTGTCCGTTCACGAGAAGTTGAACGTGTTAGAAACGAACCAAAAACAACACAGCGATTGAAGAATTCGACGACGTTTTTTCCGCTAGGTTCGCTGTTGTTCCAGCGGTGTTCGGAATGACAGCCCCCATACAGTTTGAGCAGTTTTTAGGGAAAAATCGCGTTTATGATGAAAAATCAAGCATTTTCAGAAAAGTGGGGTATTGCAAAGTGTGGCAATTTTGCTAACGATCATAATGCGTGGTGATTTGTAGTGATTAATTGTGACTGGAATTTTATTAAAACGATTTTTCTAAAAAGATGATCGATATTTTGGATAACTTGAGTTAAATGTTGCAAAAGTTAAAAGTAATGATGAAATGTTATGAAAAAGTGTTTAAACTTTACTTCTCTTCCCCTTTGACCAAAATATTGACCTTAAAAATGCATTTTGGTGATTTTTTGGAATTTTTTGGAAAAATTCTAATAACTGGCAATTTTTTGAGAAAATTATTGTTATTATGCTGTAATATGACTCTAATAGTTTGTTCTATCAATAACACACACATAAGGAGCATTATCAATCAAATAAATCATATTTAAATCAATTTTTCAAAAGATCTTTTTGGTAAATTTGAGGAAAAAACACGAAAAATTAACTCAGCCCCTATGATTTTTACATCATTCGATTCGTTTATGCGATTGCCACACTTTACAATGACTTTCATCGACGTTAAAAAATATTTGAAGGAAATAAAAATCAAAAACTGCAAAAAAAAATAATATTTCCAAGCACGCTGTCATTCCGAACATCGTTGCGTAGTGCTTCTACTCGCCACCAGGATGCGTGCACGTTTCTGTCGAATCTCTCAATTGAAGTTACACCTCTATACGCTCGCTCGCTGCGAGAGCGAGAACGCGAACGAAAATGAGAGCGCGAACGAGAAGAGAAAAGTATTACAAGTTCTCTCCCTCGCTCCCTGCTTTCCTTCTTCTCGCTCGAATTCCAACACTGTTTGAAAACTTTTCATGTGATTTTTGGAATGATGTTTCACATGACTGCAATTTTTTACGTTTTATTTCATGTTTTGGAATAAAACCATTTTGTCTTGAAATCCAAAAATTGAATGATCCCAGATATTTTTATAAATACATTGATATTTTGCAAGTTTTCGAGAGTAGCATAACTGAGATTAAATTTGAATCATTGCTTCTTTTAAAAAAAATACCATGCGAATTGCTTTAAGAGGCAGTATTTGTAAATATTGCTCGGTTTGTTCTATAGGTCGTATCGAGGTGCTCCGATTTGTATGAAACTTTCAGCGTTTGTTTGTCTATGTATGAGATGAACTCATGTCAAATATGAGCCCTCTACGATAAAGGAGTGTGGGGTAAAACGGGCTTTGAAGTTTGAGGTCAAAAAAACATAAAAAATCTTAAAATTGCTCGCATTTCCGTAAAACTTCATCAATTCCAACTCTCTTAGATGCAAAGGTCTTTTGAAGCACTTCAAAATGTGCCATAGACATCCAGGATTGGTTTGACTTTTTCTCTTAGCTTTCGCAAATTACTGTCAAAAATGGATTTTTTTAAAACCTTAATATCTTTTTCCAACAGCCTCCAACACCCATACTCATGTAGGTCAAAAGATAGGCAAATTCATGGAATATAAGCCTCTGGTATTAACTTTTTGGCCAATCGCAGTTTTTCTCATAGTTTTTCGATTTTTCTACAACAAACATTTAACAACGTTAGTTTTTGCCCTGTAGGCCTCCTTAGCGGCACTTATTGGTCTCAATTTTGTCATATTCGGAATCCTCGGACAATTTTACGTAAATTAGAAGTATTTTTAGGTTTTTTGGACCTCAAACTTCGAAGCCCGTTTTACCCCACTTCCCTTTGTCGTAGAGGGCTCATATTTGACATGAGTTCATCTCATACATAGACAAACAAACGCTGAAAGTTTCATCCAAATCGGAGCACCTCGATACGACCTGTTACACATTGGTGAAAAACTCGCTCTTAAGTCTCTAAATAAACTCATCATCGAATGACCCAAAATTATTTTTAACAGAGTGTCAAAATGTGTAACAAATTTTAGCAGATAGTTTGGATGATTAAATTTAGCTTCTTCCACCCAAGGCAGAACAGTTTCGGCATGGGCACACTTGGCTAAATAACACCATCTTCTGCGTAGGACCAGATCTATCTCCGTTGTATTTTCTCCACTTTCAACAGAAACATTTTCAGCTACCTTAACAAGGTACCCTTCAGCCAACATCCCTCCTTTGGCCACAAAAAAGCGCAATTTTGTCCAAATTTAATTATCCTTTTCTTCGAAGTAATTTTCCACATTTTTCACCGCGAATCATGTTTTTACTTGTGCACACTACGAATTGGCCAAATTTGTTCTAAATTGAGCCTTCAATTCGTGTAAAGTGGCTTAGTGAAAAAATGCAGATTTTAAAGTAATATTTACAAAAAGTCACTTCCATTCCTGGATTTAAAAGCGTTTTTTTTTCATACATTGGCTACTATCCGAAAATAAACATTTTGTAAACGGGTGAAACGTAATTTAAGTAATGGTACCCATATAAAAAACGAAACTGAAACCCACTAACTAACTTTATCCATCATCCTCCCACACGGTTTAAAATTTCATACACCCAAACCAAATCCCTCTGACATGCGATGCGTTTACAGCGCTTTTGAAGCTAATTCCGCTCTCGACGCCCTTCGCTGTTGCATCATATCGTGGTGTTCACCAATACATTCTTAGGTGATCTGATACTGTTGGCCCAGTTGATAAGAGCTTCGTTCCAAATCAAAGAGTTTGATCATGAATCTTGTTCGAAGCAACGTTTTTTCAAGCTATCAACATTTTTTGAAGACATTTTTTTTATTTTAGATGTGCAAACATTAATTTTACAATACATGTAAAATACATCTTGTTGTCGCGTGTAATATCGCGAAAGAATCACAATTTCTGCCTGGGTGCAGTCCCAATACAGGTGTTCCAATTCACACCGACCTAGGGAGGAAAAACCCCAAAAGCCAAAACTGCCAACTTTACACATTTTCTCAGGTGAGTGATCCTGTCCAGCAATTCAAACCCTTGTCAGGGACAATCAAGTGCTGGCAGCAGCTTTTCCGAGGAAGCTTGTCAACAGAATTAGCACGCACCTGTTTCATCGCTGTCTCTCTCTCTCTCTCTCTCTCTCTCTCGCTCTCACTAATGGCCACACCATCGTCCACGGCACGCGAGTCCGGACACCCACGTGTCCTTAGCGTAGCCGTTGCCATGGCCCAGGACCAGACTCGCCAAGGGGATGAGATTAATGTGGAAACGACGACGCCGACACGTAGAGATTGCCGAGAAATTGTTGACAAACACTCAAACGGAGAAGACCTCTGGCTGACGCTTGGTGAAGGCCAACGCACTACTAATTTCTACGAAGAAGCAATTAAAACTTTATCCACTCCGCTCTTCTGCACAAAGTATGGATTCCCGGCAACGGAATTATTCCGATAGCTTTTTTGCCGATTAGTCTGGGAGAGGTTGCTGAAACTATAGGCGCAGATTTGTGGAAACGTCTTACTAATTGGCACAACGCCACACAAGATCATTTTAAGACATCCTATACTTTAAGGAAGAAAGCAACTGGTTTTCATGATGGTGAGTAATGTGCATAATCAAATTAGACCAATTGAATTTTTCGTGCATTGTCAGAATTTTTGATAGTAACATAAATACTTCCATCCTATTGAGCTGTTTTTAAATCGATTTCAGCAGTAATTAAACTTCATAGTGCTGATATGCTAACATTAGAGACACGATGGAGTTACAAGCACCTCCGCAAACGGTTGTTACGGCCTATTTATAAAACCTTCATAGGAGTACAAGTCTTTACATCTGAATCTTAACAAACTTAGGAGTCTTAATAAAACCTTTGAGCAGTTCTCTACGAAATCATTTTTTTTTTTAATTTTAATTTTTGTGTTTTTTTTTTTTATTTGGCTGAAACTTTTTTGGTGCCTTCAGTATGCCCAAAGAAGCTATTTTGCATCATCAGTTTGTCCATATAATTTTCCATACAAATTTGGCAGCTGTCCATACAAAAATGATATATGACAATTCAAAAATCTGTATTATTTGAAGGAATTTTTTGATCGATGTGGTGTATTCGGCAAAGTTGTAGGTACGCATAAGGACTACACTGAAAAAAATGATATGCGATAAAAAATATGGTGATTTTTTATTGAACATTTGTCACAAAACTTGATTCGCAAAAAAAAAATTTTATGTTTTAGGGGACATCAAGTGCCAACTATTCAGAAATTTCCAGGTTGTGCAAAAAATCTTTGACCAAGTTATGAATTTTTGAATCAATACAGATTTAAAAAAAAATCGAAATACTGGTCGCAAAAATTTAACAACTCCAGTTTTCGCTGTAAAATCAAATTTGCAATCAAAAAGTTTTTTAGTGAAATTTTGAAAAAAAAAGTGCACCGTTTTCAGGTTATAGCCATTTTAAGGTAACTTTTTTGAAAATAGTTGCAGTTCTCTTTTTTTTTTTAATTAGTGCACATGTTTGCCCACTTTAAAAAAAACATATTTTTGAAGAGCTGAGGGCGTAATATTGAATGTTTGGCCCTTTTGAAATGTTAGTCTTGATTAGCATATTTTGAAAATATTGTTTTCGAAAAATCGGGAAATTTCACGAATGTTTCATATTTTAACTTTGTAAATCGGATCATGAGTTGCTGCGATATCGACGTTAGAAAATGATGGGTTGTTTGGGTGAGACTTAGAAAACATCAATTTTCCTGTTTTTAAACCTTTGCATGGCAATATCTCAGCAACTATAGGTCGTATCAACAAAGTTCAAAAAGGCAAAGAATTTTCTCAGCATTTCAAAAATATTTTTTTCAAGAGTGGGCAAACATGTGCACTAATTTAAAAAAAATGAAAAACTGCGACTATTTTCAAAAAAGTTACCTAAAAATGTATTAAACTTGAAAACGGTGCACTTTATCAAAATTTCACTGAAGTACTTTTTGATTGCAAATTCGATTTTACATCGAAAAATAAAGTTCAAAATTTTTGCGACCAGTATTTCGATTTTTGAAAAAAAAATGAGTATTGACAAAAAAAATTCATAACTCGATCAAAGATTTTTTGCACAACCTGGAAATTTCTGAAAAGTGTGCATAGGTATATAAAAAAATAAAAAAATAGTGTTTTTTTGCAAATCTGGAGTTATTATTTTATTTTTATTTTTATTTTTATTTCGTTTTTTGGAAAGGTCCAATAAACCGAATTTTTAGTTTTTGCTTTTTGAGTGTTTTTTAATACACCTGACTTAAGGCGGTTTTAAAACCCAAAAAGCAAAAACTGAAAATTTGGTTTATTGGACCTTTTCAAAAAAAACTCCAGAAATCAAGTTTTAGTGAAAAAAGTTAAATAAAAAATCACCAATAATTTTTGTACCGTGTATCATTTTTTTTCAGTGTAGTCCTTATCCATACCTACAACTTTGCCGAAGACACCAAATCTAAAAAAAAAATCCTTCAAAAGATGCAGATTTTTGAATGTATATGATATCATTTTTGTATGGACAGCTGCCAAATTTGTATGGAAAATTATATGGAAAAACTAATGATGCAAAATGGCTTTTTTTGGGCATACCGAAGGCACCAAAAAAGTTTCAGCCGGATTGAACAGTACAAAAAAATCGCATGACCGAAATCTCAGAGAATTGCTCTCTGGAAAAAATAAGTCTAGGTACGTGTTGCCAAATGATAAAATGGAGACAGACGGTTTGCAAAAATGGCGATTATGGAATAAATTATATTGAAGGAAATTAAATTGATTTGAGAGCTTATTTCTCGCATTAGGTGGCTGAATTTCAGCTGCAATTGAGATAGAGCTGGAGATAGAGTCAAAAAACAACTCGCTTCATCACGAATAATTCAATTGTAACTAAAGTTTTTTCATGAAAAAATATTTTATTACAATTCAATTATTTAGACTTCTATTACTATGCTATTTATGCTAATTATGTCCAAAATTCAGCAAAAATGTGTGTTTTAATCAAATTTTAATCAAATTTATTGCTTTTTCTTTTTTGCCTGACAAGATGGCGGTTAATTACAATCAATATCACTATTTGGCGATAAATGCTTTTTTAGGAGCTTATGGTTTTCAGTAAGCATTTTGCATGCCTAATGCAAATGACTCTCTTAAAACTTTCATAAAACCTCACTAAAAGCCATTTTGCTTTTATTGTCACCTGGTATCATGTTCGAGGTATAAAACCTTGTTAGAACCTATAAATCAGCTCTTGCTTATTTGTTGCGGTAAATGCCGAATTAAAACTATTACGCAATCAATACACTTCCATAAAACCTCAATAAAACTAGGTGGTAGCTAGTTGGTTTGAAAATATTTTTTGGGTGTCTTGTCCTAATTTGTTTCTTTCTTAAGCTGAAAATTGGACATTCAGTTGCTGAGGTACAGACTGCGATCTATATGCGTTGAGAAATGAAGTCATTGGTTGAAGAAAGAATGACTACATGTCTTTTTTTTATGTACCTAAAAATTAAAATTACTCCAAATGACTACAATTCAACAATTTTACATTTAGAAAACGTCAAATCAGTAAAAGGTATCATCTTCTAATCGTTTTATGGGAAACATTTTCTTTTGTGAGCTTCTTAGGGGTTGACAAAGTCCACCAATAGTAGCGGGTCTAAAACAAAGTAAATTCTACGATTTTTGTTGATAAGAACTTGCTACTTGAAAGCAAACATTTGCATGCATATTGAAAGGGTATAATAAAATAAACGAACTAAATGTTGGTCTACTTTCCATTGCTGATACTACGACAAAAAAAAGTGTATCCCAAATGAAAAGATGCACTGGGCTGAATATTCGAGTGATTCACTCAACTCAAAATTGCATACTTCTATACAGTAAATGCCAAGCATCACAGCCATGGAAGGGAACGAAACAAAAAAAACCGAGTCTACGAAATCAGATAACTCCGAGTGGATAAGGGAAGATAATGGAAGCATATCAAAATGGCAAAGCATTCCGAAGCATTAAACGACAGCAAAAAAAGAAGGGGTATTTGAGCAAAAAAAACACGACCAGAATGACACGGAGACCATGGGGACGACCAGAATGGAATGCAAGAAAAATGAAAAGGATGCCACTTTTCGATTGAAAATAAAAGGATCGAAAAGGATACGAATTTGAGAAGGGAAACAGGAGAGATTATAAAGATAAAGAGAGTATAGTAAAGATACAGATCGAGAGAAATAGAGAGATAGAAATAGATTCAAAAAAAGAAGTTGTTCAAATGTGATGACTTTTACGTACAGAAACTATCCGGAGACCTGAAATCGAGTTAGACACGCCGTGTGCTGAAAGAACACAATATTATGAATGAGAGCGAGATTCGGATGATATCATGTTAGTATTTCGTTCGGAATCATATGGTTACATTGATGCAGTGTGCTATATGAGATTCTGCCTAATAGAAAGTAATGCAAACAACAAAATCGAGGAATAGTTTCGATAAATAATGAATGCTACAGGGGAATAATTGCCAATCGCTTGCTTCTACATCAAAATGCCTATTTTTAGGCAACCATACAAATAAAGATTCGTTTCATGCAATTCTGGGGAGTAAAAAATCATAGTTGAACGAAACCATACCTTCAACGTATTAAAAATCAAGATAGTCCAGTTGCGATAAGCTGGAATAAAGACAGGTTTTGTAACACGTTATACTTTGACAAACCACTTTGTCATCCGTCAGTTGAGGGAGGAAACAAACAAAAAAAATCAAACTAAAACAGGCTACTTCAACTAGCTTAATTGAATGCCACTCGCAGGGCGTGGCCGAATGACGTGCGAAAATTGGGTTTTATTCAACTTTCACCAAAACCATAATAACCGTTTTCCCCATGAATACTGGACACGCTGTGGACACTAAACATCAGTACTAAATGAAAACTGAATTCTTTTCATCACGTTAAAAGCATAACATTAGTACATAGTTTCATCTTTCGTTTTTGTTTTTTTTTTTTTTTTTTGTTGATTATTGGACCATTTGTTAAAAATGAAAAAACAAAATATTTTTCGAAGATTAAGATTCCAACACAAGCTTTAGCTTAATTTTTTTATTTAATTGTTAATGTAAACGAAAATTTTATGCAAACAAATATAAAATGAAAAATTTTGCAAACAATACCAATCACTTAAAAACAAAAAAAGATTGAATCGATTGCGTAGAAAAGGGACGGTAGTGCATCATCACAAGCTGGACCTTATCCACGACACCTTACGAAAGGCGACATACAAATTAAAAAAAAGTCACGGTAATATAACATCTGGGAAGGGGCACACCTTTTATGTCAGAAAAATGTGTAATTTAACATTTGAAAATGTGTTGTTTTATCACTTTTCTGGTGTAATGTCACTTTTTCAGTAATATTCAACCTTCCAAAATACACCTTTAAAAGTTACAAAAAAATTACTATGTATGGAATGTTAACATTAATTTTAACATTAGCTGAAAGATTTCTGATTAATTTGACAAAGTTGTACACAGCAAAACATTGTCAAAAAATTGAGAACTGTGTAATTTGGAGATTTAATATTACGTTTTTATGACATACTATTACCTCAATTTAGACAGAAAAATTGAGAAACATTGGAAAAGAGGCAGACTTACAAATTATTAATGGTAAAATTACACTTTTTTTACATACAAAAAATGTAATACAGTATGTAAAAAAAGTATTTACACCCCTTGGGCACTATGCACATTTTGTGATGAAACATGTAAAAAATTTAAAGTTTGACAGGAACCTAGTACTACGTTTTGTTCAGAAACTCATGCCAAACATTTTGCTACAAAAAGCTCATGAAAAGATGATTTCTATAAAAAGTTATATAACAAATACTATTACGAAAATAAAAAAGGTGCAAAAAAAGTTTGTACACCTTTCGAAAAATTAACATGAATAATGTTATTTGTTGACAAATCACCATAAATCCAGTCTCCCAACTCCAAATAGGCATCTTTGACTGATTAAAAAAATAATTTGGATTGAATATAAAGTTTACTAACTACTAAGTATAAAAGTTTATATAACTCTGGAAATTCTATATAAAACTTATCTAAACATAATTTTGCAAACTTTTTTTTCTACTAAATGTCAATATATTACCATAGAATTGCTAAATAAACATTTTGGAGTGGGTATAACACCGTTTTGGGGGTATTTGTATCGATAGAATAGATTTTTCGTTGGAATTTCGTACCAACCCGGAATTACGTCGTAGGAAAATCCGCCGGCATCCGAACCGGTCCACGATTCACCAGTCAACCTATGTGGAATCGGAAAGGGCATAAAATTTCCGATCTTTTGATACCCATACATCTAGGTTTTCTTTAAAACCTACGTTTTTAAATACCTAAGCAAAAACGTTGTTATGTTATGTTGTTAACCTGCCAAAAATGTATGGAATTTCCTAATTTTTGTTCTCGTGGATAAAACTTACTTTTTGCTTAGGTATTTAAAAACGTAGGTTTTAAAGAAAACCTAGATGTATGGGTATCAAAAGATCGGAAATTTTATGCCCTTTCCGATTCCACATAGGTTGACTGGTGAATCGTGGACCGGTTCGGATGCCGGCGGATTTTCCTACGACGTAATTCCGGGTTGGTACGAAATTCCAACGAAAAATCTATTCTATCGATACAAATACCCCCAAAACGGTGTTATACCCACTCCAAAATGTTTATTTAGCAATTCTATGGTAATATATTGACATTTAGTAGAAAAAAAAGTTTGCAAAATTATGTTTAGATAAGTTTTATATAGAATTTCCAGAGTTATATAAACTTTTATACTTAGTAGTTAGTAAACTTTATATTCAATCCAAATTATTTTTTTAATCAGTCAAAGATGCCTATTTGGAGTTGGGAGACTGGATTTATGGTGATTTGTCAACAAATAACATTATTCATGTTAATTTTTCGAAAGGTGTACAAACTTTTTTTGCACCTTTTTTATTTTCGTAATAGTATTTGTTATATAACTTTTTATAGAAATCATCTTTTCATGAGCTTTTTGTAGCAAAATGTTTGGCATGAGTTTCTGAACAAAACGTAGTACTAGGTTCCTGTCAAACTTTAAATTTTGCACATGTTTCATCACAAAATGTGCATAGTGCCCAAGGGGTGTAAATACTTTTTTTTACATACTGTATTAACATGATTGGGATTTCTTTAAAAAAAAGGTGACAATTGCACTTTTACTTTTACAGAGAAACCTCTTTTTACGTGGCGGCGTTACGCTTTTTGTTTCGTAGATTTCTCTTAAATCTTACAATATTTTTGCAAGCTTCAAAAAGCGTTTTTTAGATCTGAACATCGACAAATAATAAAAACGTAACGCATCGCATAAAAAGAGGTTTCACTGTACCCGTGAAAATCGATTTGCGCAGTGTTGGTATTCTCGCGCTCTCGCGAGAAAAATTCCTCTCTCTCTCTCTCGAGTTCTCGTGTTAACGTGTTTGAAAAGAACATAAAACAACACAGCGATTGAAGTTACACCTCTAGACCATCGCCTGGTTCGCATTCTTAGCCTGATAAACAAATTGCTAGCTTGGGACGAACGGCTAGCACGAGGCGCTCGCGAGCGCATGTGGCGAGAGCGAGACCGCGAACGGAAACGCGAGCGCGAGCGAGAAGAGAAAAGTACTACAAGTTCTCTCCTTCGCTCGCGAGCGAGAAATACTCGTTCAAATTTCAACACTGGATTTGCGAACATTAACCTTTATTTTTTTTATTTTATAATTGGAAAAATGACAACCATTGTATAATTTCCAAGTAATGTTTTTCATGAAAATAACGAATATCAGAGTGTAGGTATAAAAAATAAACTCTACTAAATTTCCAAAAATATTACTTTTATTCCTGAATAAGAATGTGCCATTGTTGATTTAACCTTTGCTGTATATAGCCTTGCAAAGAATGATTTTTTTTTTTTTTTTGAAAATGTAGATTAGATTACCAAAAATTTGAATCTTGAAATTTTTCATCTACATGCCATTATTTCGTTTGGTTTAGAATATTATTAAAACAATAACTGGAAGGCAGGAAATGGCTATAAAGACATTTTGAAAGAAAAATTGAGAAGAGAAGATTTAAAAAACAACAGCAAATAAAAAGATCGTACAAATTCAAGAAGAGCGATTCACCCGAAAATTAGCTTTTCCCTGATTTTTTAAAGACATATTCAAGGTCATTGCAAATATAGCTTTAAAAGTTATGTTTATGAACTTCGTTGTGCTATTTCCTTATTAATGATTGAAAACTGGTCTGCTATTAAAAATAACATAGGACACTCAACAGCAAAATATCAGAAAGATAAATCACTCGACAGTATCAAACAGCATTGTTTTACTCACTTTGGCTGACATGATTTGTATACAGCAATCATCAGAACAAACCGGCGAAACCTCAAGTACCTATTTTTGACGCGTATCGAGTGTCACTTCGACAAAAGCAAGCAAAAAATCACTCCTCCAGCGGCATCTATCTCCAGCGAGGAGAAATGTTCAACCCAGAAGAATGTTGAAACTTTCTGCCAACCACACTTTCAACAGGCTTTTATCGCACAGAAATTACTAGCCCAAAAGTCCGCGCGGGACGGAAGCAGCACAACTTCAAACGAAGAACTATTAGGATTTCGAGCTGTACGGGAGCAGTCGCGGGGGCGTCCCAACATACCGTGAAATTAGTGTCACCAAAATCGTCCCTAATCCCCCACTCACTGTGCCATAATGTAACCGTAAAAGCTTCTCTATAGAAAAAGAAAATTGACAATAATCGTCCGGGGCGCGGCAAGAAGCGCTCGTATACGTCACCGTTGGCGTTGTACTTTGGAAGCGCAGTCAGTGTTCTATAATTGACAGTAACTTCATGTGCAACAGTTCAACATGGAAGTCATGTCCGAGGAATAAACGAGGCAGTGCTCCGGACTACCCGCGTTACGTAAGTTCTATTTGCGACCCGGCCAACCACTTCTCGCGGGTTCTACCTGGGAAGCAGGTGAGGCTTTTGTTGTGAGCAGAAAAAGATTTTGCCTCCTCCGCGGAACAGGTTTGTTGCCTGTGTCGTACCATAAACTCAACAGTTTGGTGTTAACAATGTACAGTTGCAGCTGTCGCACAAGATAAACACTTGAAGAGATGTACAAAAAGGATTTAGTTTTGCATATTACAAAATTGAATATATTTCAAAGGTATGACTTCAAAATATAAATATCTTGCAATAAGATTACCAAAAGTCAATAATTGTGTATGGGAGTTGTTGATGAAGTCGAAATATTTTAAAATTAAGCTTTCAATTATAGAATTACGACTATTAAAATCAATCCCTTTGAGCTCAAGGAACACAGCAATCAAGAATGTTTGTATATTGAGCAATTCCAGCTCAAATCAGGATTTTTTCTGATACTTTAGTACCCAACCCTTTCCGATTTCAATGAAACTTTGTAGTCATGTTATCCTAGGCCTATATAAGCCATTTTTGTGTATATGGAGCCAATAGTACTCGAAAATAACATTTGAGAAGGGCGTAAGTTATTTAAATATTTTTGTATTAGGCAAATTAAAAATTACTCTATCTCGAAGCCGTTGCATCGTATCAAAAAGTAGTCAAGGACAAACTTGTAGGAAATTCTATGGGCCTTCTGAAAAAATACACTGAGAGCAGTTCTCTCAGATTTCGGTCATTCGGTTTTTATTTTGTATTTTTTAATCCGACTGAAACTTTTTTGGTGCCTTCGGTATGCCCAAAGAAGTCATTTTGCATAATTAGTTTGTCCATATAATTTTCCATACAAATTTGGCAGCTGGCCATACAAAAATGATGTATGAAAATTCAAAAATCTGTATCTTTTGAAGGAATTTTTTCATCGATTTGGTGTCTTCGGCAAAGTTGTCGGTATGGATATGGACTACACTGAAAAAAATGATACGCAGTAAAAACAAATTGGTGATTTTTTATTTAACTTTTTGTCACTAAAACTAGATTTGCAAAAAAAAAACCCTATTTTCAATTTTTTTTATTATTTGATATGTTTTAGAGGACAAGCCAACTTTTCAGAAATTTCCAGGTTGTGCAAAAAATCTTTGAGCGAGTTATGAATTTTTGAATTAATACTGATTTTTTTCAAAAAATCGAAAAATTGGTCGCAGAAATTTTTAACTTCATTTTTCGATGTAAAATCAAATTTGCAATCAAAAAGTTATTTAGTGAAATTTAAAGTGCACCGTTTCCAAGTTAAATCCATTTTTAGGTTACTTTTTTGAAAATAATCGCAGTTTTTCATTTTTTAAAATAAGTGCACATGTTTGCCCACTTTAAAAAAAATATTTTTGAAAAGCTGAGAAAATTCTCTATATTTTGCTTTTTTGAACTTTGTTGATACGACCCTCAGTTGCTGAGATATTGCCATGCAAAGGTTCAAAAACAGGAAAATTGATTTCTAAGTCTAACCCAAACAACACACCATTTTCTAATTTCGATATCTCAGCAACTAATGGTCCGATTTTCAATATTAAAATATGAAACATTCGTGAAATTTTCCAATCTCTTCGAAAAAAATATTTTCAAGATTTTTAAACCATGACTAACATTTTAAAGGGCATAATATTGAATGTTTGGCCCTTTTGAAATGTTAGAGAATTTTCTCAGCCTTTCAAAAATATTTTTTTTTCAAAAGTGGGCAAACATGCGCACTAATTTTAAAAAATGAATAACTGCGACTATTTTCAAAAAAGCCACCTAAAAATTGATTTAACTTGAAAACGGTGCACTTTATCAAAATTTCACTTAAGGGGTTACATACATGTCAATCGGCAAAAATGTCCGAGGTTGGTTTGAGCACAAATTTAAACTTTTTTATAAATCTATTTTCAGGACATTAAAATATACATTTTCAACATTCATTTAAATATATTTGAAGACATTTGTTTGCATCAATGCCGAGATACAGCTATATGAAGTTAGCATTTTCAAAAAACGGGTGCCTTTTTATCTCAACACTGCCTTGACCAAATCGGCTCAACATTTTGGGGAAGTTTCATTTAACCGGTCCCGTGTGTATGACGAAAGCCGATTTTAAAAAAGTTGTTAAGAATGTTTAAAAATATTTTTATGTTTTTCATTTTCAAATTCGTCAGTTTTTGATTTTTGGATTTTTTGAAAATGCAAAATTTCAAAATCGGGCCTCGTCATGCACACAAAATACGTCTTGCGAGTCTTCACCCCAAATTTCAGCCAATTTGGTCTATACCATCTTGAGATATCGTGGCACCCGTAAATCAACTCGGTGTTCACAGAAAAACACTCGCAAAGTTTAACAGTTCGCTTTACGCATGGCAAAATTTTCAGCTTAAATCGTCTCTAATTCAATTTTATTATGAAATATCGTTGGGAAACTTTCACTGATTGAAAATTATCTTTTAAGTTGATTTAATGAATTTTCCGTAATAAGGAATTTTATAACTTTCTACATGTATGTAACCCCTTAAGTACTTTTTGATTGCAAATTTGATTTTTGAAAAAAATCGGTGTTGATTCAAAAATTCATAACTCGCTCAAAGATTTTTTGCACAACCTGGAAATTTCTGATAAGTTGGCATTTGATGTCCTCTAAAACATATCAAAAAATAAAAAAATAAAAATTGTGTTTTTTTTTGCAAATCAAGTTTTAGTCACAAAAAGTTTAATAAAAAATCGCCAAATTTCTTTTTACCTTGTATCATTTATTTCAGTGTAGTCCATATCCATACCAACAACTTTGCCGAAGACATCAAATCGATCAAAAAATACCTTCAAAAGATACAGATTTTTGAATTTTTATACATCATTTTAGTATTGCCAGCTGCCAAATTTGTATTGAAAATTATATGGACAAACTAATGATGCAAAATGGCTTCTTTGGGCATACCGAAGGCATCAAAAAAGTTTCAGCCGGATTAAAAAATACAAAAATTAAAATTACAAAAAAGATCGATTTCGTAGAGAACTGCTCTGAAATAAAAATACACGCCACCTCTACGAGATTTTTTTATTTTTAAATTTAAAAGTCAAATTTTAAAGTGATGTCACGATTTTTTTCGTTAAATTTTTTTGAAGAAATGGCCTAAGAAGTTACAAAAAGGCTGACGAAAAATGCAGGATGGTATGTCTCTCCTAAAAAAAGTACAAGAATCATTTACTAAAACTGTGTTTTGAAAAGTTTTACATAAAAGTATCATTGAAATCGGAGAGGGTCGGGTACAAATGTACCAGAAAAATTCCTGGTTTGAGCTGGAATAGCTCTATTTTTATGCCAAAATTGTCAAACTTAGGGATCGTGGCGTGATCTACTATTTTTTGCATTTCCAAGGAAAAACAAAACCCGAAAAAATAGATCCTCTACGGAGCGAAACACAGTAAAATTACATCACTCAGAATCAAATCATTTTTTTCTGGAATTTTGCCAGTTGAAGCCGAACCAACCTTCAGAAGGACGTATTCAACTTATCAGAAAATCACACACACATATAAAGTCCTTCTACGAGTTGAAACGAACTCTGGAACAGGAAGAGCGTTCCTAATGGCAGCCAAATGGTAATTATTAGACACACTTGCTGTTACTTTCACATTCCAGCCATCGTCATGCTGGCTTTGGTGGAGTTGAAGCATTTCCTATTCTGGGAGGTTCGCGAGGGGGTCGTCGCGTAATGGTACTTAACCATCACCATCATCGTGCATGTTTCGATCGCAGTGCTGCGGGTGGTGGCCATCAACGACTGGGACGAGTGCATAATGGATGAGAGTTCCCGGGAATTGCCGAAGTCGGGAAGCTAACAAGTGGCAAAGGCCAAAAGTTCGCGCGTTGCTCTTTGATCTTGATGCCTTGTAATTACCAGACGCAATAGGCGTTCCCCTTGTGGCGCGATGAGCCGAACGTCGTCAGGGGAATGATGATAATTTTTGGGGAGCAAACATATCGATGGTCGACCAACGCGACAACGTGGGATGGTGTAGTCGTCGATACTGATAAGATATCAACGGGTTGGCACGCCATTCGCGTGTGCAAAAGTACCGCCACAATTTGTGAGTCATGCTCCTCACGTGAGTCACGTTGTTCATTTGTACATGGGAAAACCGGATTTTAAATTTATTTAAAAAATAATGCAATCCTTAATACAAACTGACAAACTTAACTGACGACGTGCCTCCCGAGCGACGGTGCTATGAGATGGACTATGACTAAGTTGCATGATACGAATACTCAATCGTCTCTGCTTTCCTGGCACACAGCTTGAACACATTTCAACAAATTCGTGATTATTTTAGCAATGTCCTGCTGACTCCCTGTGGTTTTACACAGTCTTAAATTGACTGCACACATTTTCGAAGATTTCGTACAGATCAATCTCCACGATTTTTGATATAATTTTGAAAAAGGTTACTTTATGTAAAAAGCAGACACTCAATCTTTTTACAGAAACCATCCTGGATAGATTACATTCATGACTGCAAAAAAGGAACACAAAACGTAGACACACACACACACAGACCGAAAAGAATACTTTCTTTTAGCTTCTTTCAATTTTCCAGTGCGGGAAAATCCAATAATGCCCGGCGGCACGTGCGGTTCCACCGAGTTTCCACCAACGAGCGCATTTTTTTTTTTTTGCTGGTTCAGTTGAATGAATAGGAGTTTTGTTGTTGTGAATTGTACTAGAGTGCAAGGACCGCCATCGCCCTTTGGCTGAGACGAGTGTTTATCATCTCACTTGAAAGTAGAGGGGACACCGCCCCCGTAGACCACGCCAGGCCTAGCCACAAGAAAAACGCAAAAAAAAAGCTATAAAGCAAAAAGAGTACATTTTGCATAGCATGGCATGGCATTGGCGTCTATCAGTAGTTGCCACTCCGTTATTTACTAGAACGCCAACAACTTAGTTCCATGGATAAAAAGTAGAAAGTGGAACAATCATCACCACTTCGCCATTTTCAAAAACCCTTATCATGCTGATTAATAACGACGCCGGCCACGACCAGTAGTAAGATCACGGGGAAGTGGATAGGAATGTTATTCCGATACTGGCGTGGTAGAGACCAACAAAGCGGCTGCAACGTGGTTAGTAAAATTGATATGAGGGCAGGATTCACCATGGTAATTTGGAAACAATGTAAATAATTTTAAACGGTTTTTCGTTATTCAAAAGCGCTGCAACCGAGCATGGCTTATAAATTTGTTTTGTAAGCAGGTTATTATTGTTTAATAATGAGTGAAAATTCAAACAATACTTGACCAAAACACGATCGACCCATAAATAATTCGGATATAATGTTTAGTTAGTTGGATTCAAATATTGCTTACGACAAATTTGTAACAAAAATAAATAAAAATTAAAAGGAACGTAGGGGATTCGCGTCTAAAACCGAAACCAACGTCGAACTCAATCGGCGGCGTACCTTCCAATTAACGATGATAAAGGAAGGGCTGTTTTATCACTGCAAACGGAAAATAAAGGACGCAAGATAAAACGTCAACCATTCCAGCAAACTACCCGTGTGACTTCAATGCACGTGAAACGTTTTTTTTATGACAAAAAATAAAATCTCCCAAAAATAACTGTTACAATTTTTGAAAAGGTGTGCAAATTTTAACGACATAAATTCTGATAAAAAAAAACAGATTTTTCGATTTTTTTATTCAAAAAACGTAACATGACTAATTATTTAAAAAAACCTGTTTTTAAAATGAAAACATGCTTGACACTTAACTTCTGTTGTTCTTTTATTTGAAATATATGGGTAATTCTCCGCCAACTCACACAGCAGTTGCCCCGACCCCTCTTCGATTTGCGTGAAACTTTGTCCTAAGGGGTAACTTTTGTCCCTGATCACGAATCCGAGGTCCGTTTTTTGATATCTCGTGACGGAGGGGCGGTACGACCCCTTCCATTTTTGAACATGTGAAAAAAGAGGTGTTTTTCAATAATTTGCAGCCTGAAACGGTGATGAGATAGAAATTTGGTGTCAAAGGGACTTTTGTGTAAAATTAGACGCCCGATTTGATGGCGTACTCAGAATTCCGAAAAAACGTATTTTTCATCGAAAAAAGCACTAAAAAAGTTTTAAAAATTCTCCCATTTTCCGTTACTCGACTGTAAAAAATTTTGGAACATGTCATTTTATGGGAAATTTAATGTACTTTTCGAATCTACATTGTCCCAGAAGGGTCATTTTTTCATTTAGAACAAAATTTTTCATTTTAAAATTTCGTGTTTTTTCTAACTTTGCAGGGTTATTTTTTAGAGTGTAACAATGTTCTACAAAGTTGTAGAACAGACAATTACAAAAATTTTGATATATAGACATAAGGGGTTTGCTTATAAACATCACAAGTTATCGCGATTTTACGAAAAAAAGTTTTGAAAAAGTTACTTTTTGCGTTTCTCTTTGTTTCGTCGTCCGTGTCTGTCGCGGGTGACCATGAACGGCCATGATCGATGACGACCAACTTTTTCAAATCGCGATAACTCGTGATGTTTATAAGCAAACCCCTTATGTCTATATATCAAAATTTTTGTAATTGTCTGCTCTACAACTTTGTAGAACATTGTTACACTCTAAAAAATAACCCTGCAAAGTTAGAAAAAACACGAAATTTTAAAATGAAAAAATTTGTTCTAAATGAAAAAATGACCCTTCTGGGACAATGTAGATTCGAAAAGTACATTAAATTTCCCATAAAATGACATGTTCCAAAATTTTTTACAGTCGAGTAACGGAAAATGGGAGAATTTTTAAAACTTTTTTAGTGTTTTTTTCGATGAAAAATACGTTTATTCGGAATTCTTAGTACGCCATCAAATCGGGCGTCTAATTTTACATAAAAGTCCCTTTGACACCAAATTTCCATCTCATCACCGTTTCAGGCTGCAAATTGTTGAAAAACACCTCTTTTTTCGCATGTTCAAAAATGGAAGGGGTCGTACCGCCCCTCCGTCACGAGATATCAAAAAACGGACCTCGGATTCGTGATCAGGGACAAAAGTTACCCCTTAGGACAAAGTTTCACGCAAATCGAAGAGGGGTCGGGGCAACTTTTCCCGATTTCGTGTGAGTTGGTAGAGAATTACCCATATCTGACATAGCAACAAAAAACCAGTTTTATAATCATTGTTTCTTAGGCAAATTTTAAGGAAAATTTCTAATCACTTCTTTTTTAATCAAAATAAATATTTAGAAATCTTTTCTTGAATTCTTCTTTCATTGAAAGTGCACTGTTTTGCAGTTATAGTCACTTTTTAGGTAATCATTTTTCGAAATTTATGTCTTTTTTGTAATTCCATCGTGAAACTACTGACTTGCCATTCTCAAACTACGAAACAGCCTGCTTTTCACTACCAAAAATAACAGTTCTACTTTTCAGCACTGTGATGGAGGCTGAACTTGTTGCCAAACTTGATTTTGATTTTGATGGCGAACCTCGTTGGATAAACGACTCGAGCTGAAAAAATCCTCTTTTTGCAACTTGTTGCATAATAGTAGTTTATGCAACAAGTTTCAAAAAAAGGGGATTTTTTCAGCACGAGCACATTTATCCAACGAGGTTCACCGAGTTGGATAAATACGAAGAGTGCTGAAAAAATCAAGTTTTGCAACGAGTTCCATACAACATTTTTTGCAATTCCAAAAAACACACTGAGTGAAATTTTAAGTCAAATTTTCATGTATTTTGTCAATAAATCGTTTAAATCAAAAAAATGTTGAAAAGTGTTACTTTTCGAAACAAGTGCTGAAAAGTTCAACTTTTCAGCACCCATTTGATTGCTGAAAAATAGAACTTTTCAGCACTTATTTTGAAAAGTGTTGCTTTTCGATTCTGTTATTTTTGGTACAGAAAAGTAGGCTATTTCGTCGTTCAAGAATGACAGGAAAAGTAAGTAGTTTCACGACGGAATTGCAAAAAGTATTTTTTTAAGCAATACATTTCAATATAAATGCTGAAAAGTTCTAAAAGTTGATGTTTTCAGCACTTGTTTCGAAAAGTAACATTTTTCGCCATTTTTTGATTTAAACGATTTATTGACAAAATACATGAAAATTTGACTTAAAATTTTAATCAATGGGTGTTTTTCGGAATTGCAAAAAAGGTTGAATGGAACTCGTTGCAAAACTTGATTTTTTCAGCACTCTTCGTATTTATCCAACTCTGTGAACCTCGTTGGATAAACGACTCGTGCTGAAAAAATCCTCTTTTTGCAACTTGTTGCATAAAAATAGTTTTTGCAATTCCGTCGTGAAACTACTACCTTTTCCTGTCATTCTTGAACGACGAAATAGCCTACTTTTTTGTACCAAAAATAACAGAATCGAATAGCAAAACTTTTAAAAAAAATGCTGAAAAGTTCTACTTTTCAGCACTGAAATGAGTGCTGAAAAGTTGAACTTTTCAGTACTTGTTTCGAAAAGTATCACTTTTCAACATTTTTTTTTGATTTAAACGATTTATTGACAAAATTCATGAAAGTTTGACTTAAAATTTCACTCAATGGGTGTTTTTTTGAAATTGCAAAAAATGTTGTATGGAACTCGTTGCAAAACTTGATTTTTTCAGCACTCGTCGTATTTATCCAACTCGGTGAACCTTGTTGGATAAATGTACGACTCGTGCTGAAAAAATCCTCTTTTTGCAACTTGTTGCATAAACTACTATTATCGCATAGTTAAGTTGCAAAAAATAGTAGTTTATGTAACAAGATGCGAAAACTAGATTTTTTTCAGCACGAGTTGTTCATTTGAGAATGGAATTCTATGTCTAACATCCATGTA
Organism: Culex pipiens pallens; assembly: GCF_016801865.2. Lineage (NCBI taxonomy): Eukaryota > Metazoa > Arthropoda > Insecta > Diptera > Culicidae > Culex > Culex pipiens. The sequence goes on from NC_068939.1 coordinate 141,474,629, forward strand.
TTAAGTAATTTCACCGTTCAAAACAAAACAGTATTACAAATTTTACTTTTTGATATAAGTGTTGAAAAGTTCAACTTTTCAGCACTGGTATTAAAAGGTATTGATTGTCAAATCTGTTATTTTTGGTAGTTAGTTTCTCCAGAAGTACAGGAAAAATGGTCAGTTTCACAGTGTGATTGCAAAATAGTAGTTTATGCAACAAGTTGCAAAAATAGGATTTTTTCAGCACGAGTCGTACATTTATCCAACGAGGTTCACCGAGTTGGATAAATACGAAGAGTGCTGACAAAATCAAGTTTTGCAACGAGTTCCATACAACATTTTTTGCAATTCCAAAAAAACACACACTGAGTGAAATTTTATGTCAAATTTTCATGTATTTTGTCAATAAATCGTTTAAATCAAAAAAATGTTGAAAAGTGTTACTTTTCAAAACAAGTACTGAAAAGTTCAACTTTTCAGCACCCATTTGAGTGCTGAAAAGTAGAACTTTTCAGCATTTATTTTGAAAAGTGTTGCTATTCGATTCTGTTATTTTTGGTACAGAAAAGTAGGCTATTTCGTCGTTCAAGAATGACAGGAAAGTGAGTAGTTTTACGACGGAATTGCAAAAAAATAGTTTATCGCATAGTTAAGTTGCAAAAAATAGTAGTTTATGCAACAAGCTGCGAAAACAAGATTTTTTCAGCACGAGTCGTTCATTTTAGAATGGAATTCTATGTCTAACATCCATGTATTAAGTAATTTCACCGTTCAAAACAAAACAGTATTACAAATTTTACTTTTCGATACCAGTGCTGAAAAGTTCAAATTTTCAGCACCCGTTTCAGTACTGAAAAGTAAAACTTTTCAGCACTGGTATTAAAAGGTATTAATTTTCCATTCTGTTATTCTTGGTAGAGAAAAGTACGAAGTTTTGTCGCTCGAGAATGACAGGAATAGTAAGTTGTTTCACGACGGAATTGCAAAACAGTAGTTTATGCAACATGTTGCAAAAAGAACATTTTTTTCAGCAAGAGTCGTACATTGATCCAACGAAATTTACCGAGTTGCATAAATACGATAAGTGCTGAAAAAATATAGTTCTGCAACGAGTTGCTTACAATTTGTAAAAAAAAAACATTCAACTTCAAGAAAATATATAAATTTAAAAGAATATTATTTTTTGTTAAGGTATTTTTTTAATCACTGAGTTTAGATAGTGAGTAAAATGAATCCACGCTCCAAAATCATAAAATTCTGTGACCAGTTTGAGACAATATGGTACACTAGGGTATAATAACAAAATCGATTTTCCAGCAATTTTTCAGTTCTTTTTGGGGTCCTTAACAACTCCCAAAGTTTAAGAATGATTGGTTCCAGTCCTCAAAGCGATTCAATTTTCCAAATATACATATTTGTATGGGATTTTTTTTTATTTTCGAGCAAAAAAAACGTTTTAGACGAGTGTTGAACAAGCTGTATCTTTTTATTGTAACAAGTTAGCACCATACTCTCTTCGGGAAAGTCGTAGAGCACCTTCCAGAGTACCGAATATGAATCCGGTTTTAATATAGCGTAAAACGTGGATTTTTAAAATATAAAAATCCAAAAAATGGGGTTTCCCATACAAAATTAAATCGCTTTGCGCAAAGTGGGGCTTTAACCAATCGTTCCCAAACTTTAGGGAGTTGTTAAGGACCCCAAAAGGAACTGAAAAGTTGCTGTGTTCACTCAATTTGGACAACTTTTTTTCCATACAACCATATTACACCCTAATGGTTCACACTTAGATTATTATTACCGAATTCGGTAGTTTAAAAATCGGTAAAGTTTAGATCGGTAAACCAAATGTCAAAATGAACGAAATCTTACCGAATTTCAGTTGTACGATGAACAATAATGATATTGAACAATATTGAAAAATGTTTATTTCGATACAAGTGCTGAAAATTCCAACTTTTCAGCACCCATTGCGATTCAGAACAGAACTTTTCAGCAATGATATTGAAAGGTTTCAACTTTCCATTCTGTCATTTTTAGTAGAGAAAAGTAGGCCGTTAAGTCACTCGATCATGACAGGAAAAATAAAAAGTTTCACGACGGAATTACAAAAATGTACTTTTTGCAATTCCGTCGTGAAACTACTTAGTTTTCCTGTCAACGACGAAAAAGCCTACTTTTCTGTACCAAAAATAACAGAATCGAATAGCACCACTTTTCAAAATAAATGCTGAAAAGTTCTATTTTTCAGCACTCAAATGGGTGCTGAAAAGTTGAACTTTTTAGCACTTGCTTCGAAAAGTAACACTTTTCAACATTTATTTGATTTAAACGATTTATTGACAAAATACATGAAAATTTGACTCAAAATTTCACTCAGTGTGTGTTTTTTTGGAATTGCAAAATAGTAGTTTATGCAACAAGTTGCAAAAAGAGGATTTTTTCAGCACGAGTCGTACATTTATCCAACGAGGTTCACCGAGTTGGATAAATACGAAGAGTGCTGAAAAATCAAGTTTTGCAACAAGTTCCATACAACATTTTTTGCAATTCCAAAAAACACACACTTAGTGAAATTTTATGTCAAATTTTCATGTTTTTTGTCAATAAATCGCTTAAATAAAAAAAAATGTTGAAAAATGTTACTTTTCAAAACAAGTGCTGAAAAGTAGAACTTTTCAGCATTTATTTTGAAAAGTGTTGCTATTCGATTCTGTTATTTTTTGTACAGAAAAGTAGGCTATTTCGTCGTTCAAGAATGACAGGAAAAGTAAGTAGTTTCACGACGGAATTGCAAAAAATGTTGTATGGAACTCGTTGCAAAACTTGATTTTTTCAGCACTCTTCGTATTTATCCAACTCGGTGAACCTCGTTGGATAAATGTACGACTCGTGCTGAAAAAATCCTCTTTTTGCAACATGTTGCATAAACTACTATTTTGCAATTCCGTCGTGAAACTACTTACTTTTCCTGTCATTCTTGAACGACGAAATAGCCTACTTTTCTGTACCAAAAATAACAGAATCGAATAGCAACACTTTTCAAAATAAATGGGTGCTGAAAAGTTGAACTTTTCAGCACTTGTTTCGAAAAGTAACACTTTTCAACCATTTTTTTTTAATTAAACGATTTATTGACAAAATACATGAAAATTTGACATAAAATTTCACTCAGTGTGAACCTCGTTGGATAAATGTACGACTCTTGCTGAAAAAATCCTCTTTTTGCAACTTGTTGCATAAACTACTATTTTGTAATTCCGATATGAAAATGTCATCTTTTCCTGTCCTTACTTTGAGAGAGACAAAACGGCCTACGTTTCCTTACCACAAAACAGTGCTGAAAAGTAGTTGTAGATTCGAGTAAACTTTGCTTCTTTGTTTTGCGATCCTGGCTTATTCGGAAATATCCTAAAATTAGCAACAAAATATAAAAGTAAATTACAAAACATGTCATTTTGTTTAAATGATCAAAAAATTAATCATTCGGTTCTACGCCGTCTATAGCTTCAGACAGTGCTAAATTTGTTGACATTCGCGAGATTCGAGAGCTCCTTCACCCCGCTTTTGACTCATGCCCTCCAAAGTGAGAGCGAAAGGACCCTCTTGTGAACTTCGAACAATGGGATTGTTTATTAGCAAACTCTTCTGTCACCAGCAAAGTTCGACGTCCTTTTTTTTCTTCTTTTTGAACGATCTGTGTCCCCCCAACAAACAACTGCGACCATTGTTCCCCCTGTCACGCAGCACCAGTTCGCATATCAAGCGCAAGATGTTCCCAAAAGTAAGCGGCCTTTGCCAGAATAGAAACTTCTCCAGCTCGGCTCGCACTCGCAGCATCAATCACAATGTCCTGACGGCACGGGCGGGGATGTGGTGTGGGTTTGGATGAATGAGTTGCTGGCAATACCAGAAGAAAGTGAGCCAAGTGTGCGTGGGGGGAGGGGGGGATGGAAGTTGGGTGACCCTAGCCAAGTTCGCGTGTGGGACGCTCGCGCGAAACTGAAACGCTCAGGGAAAATCGATACCCGCCTCCTCCACCTCCTCGTCGTCGTCTTCGTTCGTCCTCGCCAGTAGCAGGAGAAGCACGTTGAAGCAGGGTTGTTGCTGTTGATGCCAGAAGGATCTGCCTCCGTCAGACAACTCCCACACAGGTTGCCTCCCATCCATCCATTCGTCCAGATCCGCTCCGGTCGCACGTATACGGAGGACTCTCTATAGCCGATACGACGACAACGAGGACGACGACGTCGTTCCGCCAGTTATGACAATCAACAGATACACCGCCAGCGCCATATGGTTCGGAAATGTCACTCGCCGTCCGGCTGCAGTTTTGTGGTGAAAGCGAGAAAAATGCTGATTAGATAAGTTTCATTTTTTTTCCTTTTTTTTCGTTTTGCCTACGACAGACTAAAGAGGGAAACCCGCACAGGCTTGGCGAACTGGAGCATGATAAAATGGGTTGGTTGAACAGGCGGTTTTACCTTTTGCGGGCTTGGCACCGTGTGCGACTTTGTGTACGAACGTATGTGCAACGCCAAACAAAGGCTCAAGTGGAGCCAGTGCAACAACTGCAACAAGCTGGGACGCCATAATGCATCATAGCAGGACCATCTACATGTTGCATTTTTTGCAAACCATCGAGCACTTGTGAACCTAATAAATATGTTTTTAAAATAGGAAAGAAAACCACTATCCCTTGAACATAAGTACTAGGATGTTAAAAATGTAAATTTTGCAGGCATTTCTGAACATTATTTCAAATTTTAAACCCGTATCCAAACTACACAGAAAAAAAACAATTCTCGTAATCGTGAATTAAGTTCACGAATGTGAGAACCACGAAGGAATTTATTCATGAGTATGGTGCATTTGCACTTTAAACGTGAATATTAGGGTGGCTTGAAGTTGTATGGGAAAATTTCAAAATGGACTTATTCAGTCAGAACAGGCATTTTCCGGTCCCATTTCACTATGGGCCATCTCCACACAAACAGGCGGCCAAATTATTTTTTTTGCTTTTTAAATGTTTTTTCATACAAATTTGGGTAATTGTATGGTATTGAAATGATATACGTCGATTTTTATGACTTTTCATGTTTTTCAATAGTTGATTGTTTATAATAAATAGTCTTTTCATACATTTGCAAGTGCAACAGAATTGCATATATATTGTATTGCAAGTTTATATTATTAAATTATGGATAAGCTAATACATCCCCACTTTAAGGACACAACCCCTCCCTCCTCTTTCTTTCACCCCCCCCCCCCTCCTCCTCCCCACCAACAAAATTTGGTTAAGCGTAATAAATTCATTCTAAGTCAAATATTTATTATTTACTGCTGTGTGTTTCTTTTTGTGAGTCCATGCCATATAACTTGAGACCCCCCACCCCCCCCCCCCCCCACCCTTACGGGCATAAATTGCGAAAATTTTAATTGTTAAATCAAATAACAGAAAAAATAATTTTATTCAAAATATTAATTATGAAGTAAAATGATAAAATACAAACCATATTCTTAAAATTCATTTGATTATAGAGTTTGTGACAGCTTCACGATATGTTAAAGGTACTTTTATGATGTTTTGTACTAACCAACATAGAACTTAAATGTGGATCAGTTTCATGGATTGATCGCAGAAATTCATCATGCTAAGTCAATATTTTGCTGAATACTTTTTTCGGTATCAAACTGAGATTCTCCAGTTTCGCTTGAGAAAGTTCGGTACGAATACCTTATTTTGACTAAGGTACTCAATTTTAAATGTAGGCAACAGAAATTCCAATAAAGTCATTTTGAACTTCTTGAAACCAGGTATTGATTTTTGAAGCGACGATGCCCACGAAGTAGGTAGCAAAGCAAGTGAAATAAACGGGCGCATATGTAGATTGCAGCAAATTTTGATAAAACGTAAATGTTCAAAATGGCATATCTCCGAAAACGCAAAAAATCGCAGGCTGGAAATTTCAGCAATGTTAGATTATAATCCAATCTTTCAAGTGATCTTAGTTTCATGTTTAGCATCGGTTAGCAAAAAAAGTACTCGATTAACAAACACAAAAAAATATGTTTTGTCAAAAAAATGCTCCAGTTATTCGATGAAAACTTCAGTTTTTGGTTTGGAAACAACATTTTATCTATTAATAGTTTCAAAGCTTATCTCATTACCTTTCCAACGATGTATAGTTGTCCTAATAAAACATTTAAAATGGCTGAGCTATGTTAAAATTAAACAATCAGCCTTTTAAACGAAAAACGCGCGTTTTTTACTCCATTTTTTGAGTTTCAGCTTGCGTATCTTCGTAATGAACAAACTTAGAGCTTTGAAAATTTGGATTTTTCTTAGTTAGAATGTTTACTTTCGAGAAAAAAATACCAAAAAATATTTGGAGAAGGTCACTTTTTTGAAACTTGGCCACCCAATGTACCATAGTGCAACGCTTTAAAAGGTCACCAGTAGAAGTTAGAGCTGGGTTGACACCCTGTAGGTGTGTCACCCTGCATGTCAATAATTTTAAATAAAAGCCACTTTCATATACAACAACTTTTCGTAAGACACCATTTTGCTAGCTTGCTTCCTTATTACGTTAAAAAATACGATTTCGAAATATCTACCGAAGTACTGGCAGTGTTGGCAAGAAATATAATTTTCAGCACTTATTTTGAAATGCCTCTTTTAAAAACTCTGAATCTTTTTTCAGAAGCAATATAGAACCATACTTTCTTCGGCAAAGTTTTAGAGGACATTCAGGGCTATACTTACACGGTGTTAGTTTTTAAATTGAGTGAAAAATGAAAATGATAAAAATTAAAATGTAAAAAAGAGGGTTTTCCCATACAAATTTCCATACAAATTTGAATCGCTTTGCGGAAAGCCGGGTCAAACCCAATCGCTCCCAAATTTTGGGGGGTTGTTTGGGGGCCCAAATGGGACCGAAAAATGCCTGTTCTGAAAAATCGATCATGTCGAGCCACCCTAGTGAATATATTCCTTCGTGGTTCTCGCATTTCGAGAATTGTTTTTTTTTTTCCGTGTAGTTAACCCTCTAACGGTCATGGTAGCACCAGTGCACCAAGACTTTGAGATCTAATATTTTAAACTGCTTCTTTTTGCACATGTTTAAGAAACACATAAACTAATTTCCGACCAAATTTCATCCATATTGAGGAAGTACGAGCTTTTTAACAGACCAAAACGTAAACAAAAATCGGGCATTTTTGAGAAAACAATTAGGCCGTTGCAAATATTTTTCAAAGTTTATGTTCATTAAAATGTTGAAACCATTGCTGTAAATTCAATGTTTAAATTTTTTCTGAAAAAAATGCTTGAGATCCAATTTTAACACATTAAAACAATAGTCTTCATGTAAGCCTGTCATGTCATGTCTATATTTTTTATATTGATTTTATGAAACTGAAAAATAATGCAAGAAAACAAAATTAATAATTTCGTAAAATTGTGAAATTTATTTAAAAAAAAACTTGGATTGTTGTCTAAAAATGAACCAAATGACACTGAATTTAAAATTCTTTCAGTTTTTATTGTGTTTACTTCACATTGAAGTTTTTTTTCTATTTTCTATTTTTTTTTTAAATAAATAAGTAAGCAAGGGCCTTGTGGCGCGGTGGTTAGCGGCTTCGGCGGTCGATCCCTAAGTTGCTATGGGGCGCGGGTTCGATTCCCGCCTTATCCTCCTGGCCTTCTATCACATGGGGAAGTAAAACGTCGATCCATTTGCGTAAAATAGGTTTCGGGTGACTCACTCTAGGACGCCTAGAAATGGGCAGAAACTTGCAACAGAGGCCACAAAAGACCCGGGGGTCGTTAAAGTGGATTTCTGGAAGTGGAAAAACTAATGTATTTTTCCAGAACAACTTTTCAGTGATAAAGTTTTTTAAATAAGCTTGGAAAAGCAAATTATTTATGCTGATCGCTGCAAATATATTTTTTTAATGATTCAAAAAATCAGGGAGCAAAAAGTATTTTTTTCATAAACTTTGAATTTCGAAGAATAACGAATTGAAAAAGATTTAATATATATTTTTACACTCAATAATTTTGTGTGTGTTTGAAATCATTTCAATTTTTTTTATATTTGAATAAAGGTGCACAACGAAGCAAACAGTTTTTTATTGTAAATGATATTCGAATCCAAATTTCGTTTGAATAAATTTTATCATGTCTCATTATTTTTTTATGTTGTAGTGTTGAGGAAATTAAACTTAAAAAAATTGCAACTACCGTTGAAACTTTAATGTTTTTTTGTAATTGCAATCGTCAAAACCAATAACTATACAATTAAAAACAAACAAAAATTAAAATGAGTCATATAAACACATTTTTGAAAGTCATCTTTGTTTTTCGTTCCTAAATCAAGATATTTGAATCTTATTTGCAACACTAGTTCTATTATTTATTTACTTTAAAAGAACCCAATCAAAAAAAATACTTTGTTAACTTTTTAAACTTTTATCAAATATTAATTCCGGCGAAGTCCAAACAAAAAAAAAATAAATTTTAAATTTCGATTTTTAAGGTTAATGCAAGACCTTTTGGTGCAAAATCTGGTACTGGAACGTCATCGTCCAGTGCACCGTGACGTGACGCAATGTTCAAAATGCTTGCAATCTGGGCATGGTGGAATGAACTGTGGCATCAAAAGTCGTTGTACAACGTGCGGAGGTGAGCACAAAACGCAAGCTTGCAACACAATCACAAGAACATCGAAGCAAAATGCTGCAAAAACTGTGGTGGCGACCGTTCCGCGAAGAATCGGAGCTGCCCAAAACGAACCGAATTTGTGAAAGTTCGGCAGCAAGCGACGACTAGGCACCAACCAATTTCCCGTTTTGGCATTACCAGGAGTGGGATCTGTTTGAGTGGTTACGAATATACAGCCATTGCCTTTGATTCAGTGGCCAAAAGTTGCAGAGAGTACAACAACTCCAGGCTTCAGTCAACCGAGGGAACACCAACCAACGTCAACGGATGAAGGCAGTAGTTACCTGTTTTCACCACAAGAACTTCTGAACATTTTCATCGAGATGACAACAATACTGCGTGGTTCAAAACTCGTGCGGAACAAGTAAGAGCTGTTGCAGGATTTACGTAAAATATAGTTCGTAGAATCCTACTCGAGAATATTTCAATGATTTTTTACTGAAATGCATTTTTTACAACGCAAAAATGTTTAATTTGTGCATGACGAAGGCCGATTTTCAAAAAGTTTATTTTTAAAAAAGATAAAAATATTTTTATGTTGGGAGATCGAAGTAGGTCGCGCTGCGGGTCGGACGCAAATTTTTGTGCTCCTGTCATTTACATGGAGTTTTCAAAATTTAAATGTCTTTACGGTTCAAACGGTTTTTGAATGTTTTAAAACTTGTGCACCTGGTGAAGAAGGAAACTGTTACGGACAGCTTTAAACCAGACGGCGCTGCGAAACGATTGTGCTCCCTGCGGCATAGAACGGCTGTTCAAGATCGAGTTGTTCAAACCCGGTGAGGAATTTCCTTTTTGCATCCTTATTCAATTTTCAAGTGTTGCAGGAGCGGCCGTGGCTGACTGGTTACGGTGTTCGCTTTTTAAACGAATGGTTCTGGGTTCGATTCCCATCTGCTCCCAACGATGAACATGAAGAAAAAATCAAAATTGTTCGAGGCGGGGTTCGATTCCCCGTCCAGATTCGCGGCTTTATGAGCTATGACTGGAATTAGGAACACTGACTGTTACTGTTTACCGCTAAAAAAAAAATTTCGGTTAAAAATTTCCCATTTCCAAAAAAAATATTCTAAACATACCCGCCATAATCCACACAGCTACGTTTATTTTGCTAATGGCAAATGTTCGTGAGAGTTGGGTACTGTTCTAATTTGTAACACTCACTCACCCCCAAGCGCCCACACATACACATATGTTCGTGTACCTGTAGATCAAGAGAACTGCGGGGGCGGTTGAAAAGGTGCTAGTTTGCGTTCGCGAGCGTGCTCTTATCACACCATTAACACACAGAATAACCCACCCACGCAACTTCCCCTCCCTCAACCCGCTTTGCGCTGGCCGAATTTTTCACTTCTATTCCAATCAATTAGGAAGGCTTCCGAGAATCTTGTGAATAATATCAGTGATGTGTTGTCGCGTAGGTCGGCAGGGGGCGAAAAATTAATAACGTTAAAAAGAGATTTGCCGGTGGGAGTCAAGAGGAGAAAGGGATGTCAAATGTTGGGAAAATTGAAAATTGATACCTTCGTCTAATTTTCGAGGTGTTTTGTTTGGCTGAGTAAACAATTCCGGGTAGATAGGCGGTTTTGATTGGACTGTTTGATCTACAATTCGGCGGAATTATGATTGATTGCATGTGAGGTAAACTGAGCTCAACTTGATGACATTATTATTTTAAACAACTTTCAGGTGTCTCAATCGTGTAATAAAACTTGATGAAACGTTGTTTGGAATTCACTCGTTGATTCGTATATCCTAAAATTCCCGAAACAAATTATAGGTCACTTGTGACTTGTGACACTTGTGAGGAGGTATTACACTATGGCAAAAAAAAAACAAACAAACAAACAAACCCGCACTTTATCGGGTTTGACAGTTTGACTAACTCTTAAACAAGACAAAATGTATGCAAGCTGACGTTTCTGCAAATAAATGTTGGCGAACAAACAACGCAGACAAACTGGCAAACTATCAAAACGAGCGAATTTGTTTGTTTGCCGTAGCCTAAATCCTCTTTGATGTGTTTGATTTTTAAATTGTGTATACAGTCCAGACTCGATTATCAGAAGCCTCGATTTTCCGAACCCGCGATTATCCGAAGGTTTGTATGGGCCTTCAGGGAATGGAGTTTTTGTTTCGATTTCTTTTTCATTTTATTTGTTTTGAAATTTTAACATTCGAGTTCTGCGACTCCATTTTAATCAAATTTCAGTTGTTGATTGCACATTAAACAATTAAATGCGTTTTTCAGTACAACATCACCGCCATTTTGGCAACCATCTTGGATTTAAATATTCAAAATCATTTTAGCGTAGTTTAGGGGTCATACAATAAAAAATCAACAATCAAAAATTAAACAACGGATAATCGAATATGGACTGCAGTCATTTTTAGAAACTAAAGCCTCGATGCTAACCATTGAGTTGTTTTTTTTAGGTTTGAAGTATTGCCCGAACCACAAACTTTTTTCAAACGAAAAATAATAATTACAGCAAGTCAAAACATAGCCAGTATTGAAAAAATAGTTGATAAAAATAAGATGCTTATGGTATTGTTGAATTTCAAATGAGATTTAGGAAATATATGTATCAAAAACAGCAATGAAAGTATTTTTAATTGCAAAAATAAATCATATCTTGACAACTAAAACAGCAGTTGGAATCTTCAGCAACTGATCTGTCAAACTGACACAAGAAGATTACAGAATTTTCAGCCAAATAATTTGACATTTCTTTTGCAGAAAATTTCAGTTGTTTTGACAATAATTTTACTGAAATTTTAGTAAATCATCTGTCAAAGTGATTAATAACGATTAACTGAAAATTCAGTAAAAAATAAAATCTGAATCCTTTACTCAAATTTCTCTTGATGAAATTTCAGTAAAACAAATTTCAGAAAAAAAACTATGTTGAATTTCTGCGAAAAAACTTCAGGTCAAGAATTTAAATAAATCTTATTATATATTGGGCAATCGCAAATCTGAACTAATTAATAATAATTTGCAAATATTCAAGTCAACAAGACGGCGACGGTTTATGTACTAACAAAACAATAATATTGGACTAGCTTGTAGTGTTGAAAGCTATCAATTTCACACTCAAAATCTAACATTGGATGCAGCGATGGAATAATCATCATCAAAAGAAAATATTTGGACGATCAACAAGAGAAAAAATCCAAAGGGAGCTTGGCTCTTTTCTCTCGCGCACGAAAGATCGGTAAAAAGAATCCAAAAAAATCATCATCTTGATTATTCGGCGGAACATCTTTTTCACTACTACTCTTTCAAGTGTAACGTCACACGTCAAAATATGACCTGTCACATTTTGTAGATGGGCAATGTTTGTAAACAAAGTGAAATCAATTTTATTAAGTGGTGCTGACAAGGAAATTCACAAAAAAATCATCAGCAGATTGATTTTCTTGGAGAATTTCGGGAGCGATTTTCTTTTGCGTGATTTGTCTCCTCTCTCTTTCGCGGGTGAAGAAAGTTCGCAAGCGAAATTGATTTTTTTGTGATTATTCCATCCCTGATTGGATGCAATTTTTGCATCAACCCTACGCCCATCCGGGATTTGCCCTCCCATCCCCACTGCTCAGCCCGCAAGAGGGGGCCCAACCACGAGTGTGCATATTGGTAAACAAAACATTTACCACAACCACCCTTTGCTTGCGCAGCAGCAGCACTGTGATAGAAACAGAGGCGTTTACTCTGAGTATTGGGTTTTAATGTAAATAATAGGTTAAATAATAAACGCCGTTAAAAATAAAACTGGAAGCAAAAATTAAGACTAAATTTAGACACGCAGAAAAAAGAGACTGACTGGGAAAAACAATAGTACAAGAGACACAGCTAGTAAAGTAACAGTACAAAAAGTCAACTTGCTCAAAGAGATCACAAAAAGAGTGTTTTCGGTTGGGTGGTTGGTTGGGACAAGAGACAAGAAAAAGAGGGCTCTGGCTGGATGGGTGGGAGACATAGTTGGAGCAGGGTAGAAGAGGGACTGTGGTGGCCTACGGGGGTCGGACGTACCTCGGTACCGACGATACTGTGTGGGACTTTCTCTCTCCATGGGTCCACCGAGTTGGCCAGTGGCATTCTCGACGATTGCTTCACTTTTGGAAATGTTGACCGCTGGAATGGGACACTGCGGCGGCAAGTGGTGCTGGTTGCGGGGCTGAACGACCTGCTCTTCCAGCGCACCCACTCATCGACACAGAAGCAAACCGGAAGTGGGACCCCCTCTGCACACAACCAGCGAGCACACACACACACACACAGATTACACTTGATGGCACTGGCTCTGACAGATGTGCTGCTCTGGAGCTTCTTTTTTCACCTCCAGGAGACGACACTCCAAGGATTTTCACTTGTCAGCCTGCTTCTGCTTCTTTTTCCACACTTTCCCACTGCAGCAATCCCAGCAGCAACCAGATGTGGACCAACAATCAAAAGACGATGACGAAAAAAAAAAGATGCTGCAAATCTTCCTTTCAAGGGCACTTCATCCCAGCAACCATCGGAATTCCTCCAGCACTTTCCGTTGCGCTGTTTTTTTTTTTTTTTTGCTTCTCCGGTCAGCCTCGCTCCCACCACAAACAATAACAACTATTTAGCAAATATCACACAAACTTTAGGTCCAGCAAATGCAACACACACATTGGACACGGGCACGGAAGAACAAATTTGCGACGACCGCACGACTCCGGATTGCGTTGGGAAATGATTTTGCCTTTCCTGCCCTCTTCTGACACTGGGCTGCTGTTGATTTTGCGTTGCGGTGACTTCACGCACACCACGGCACCCACACCAGGGTTGCCGTGTTGTCCAAGGGAGATCTGTTCTTTCCTGTGGGAGAAGTCTGTATGAGATCTGTAGCGACATTTTTGAAAAATCTGCAACATGAAATTAAAACTTAAAAGATTTTTGTTCAGTTTCCAAAACTAGGTGTTGCTGAGTTCATGATTCCTTTGGGAACCAACAAAGAGAGATGTATTCCTCGATATTAGCTCCTGAAAAGTGCTAAAAGTGCAAAAATACCTCACGGCAAGAAAAAGAGGCGGTCCTCACCAGCAGGATCGGGAGATTTGAAGAAGCTGAAGAATGCCTACCTGCAAAGCCAGGCAGTTTTAGCAAGGACGCTCAAAATTCGTCTGGTAACCAGTTCGCTACCCTCCCTGTGGACGTGAGCGAGAAGTTTTTTTTTTTGTAAAAACATCGTCATAGAGGAGAAAATCGTGACGTCAGAAATGAACTCAAATCACTCAAAGTTCATTTTGTGAGTGACTTTAACATTTTGGCCTAGTTTGACAGCTACCTCGTTCCCAGGTTTTCTGTGGGAGAGAAAAGGAGGCGAATACTTTATGAAAATCATACCTGTCAAAATTCAAAATATCGAGAAGATCGACAGCCAGAGAGTCGACTGTAAGTGGTCAGCTGTGGCTCTTCAGCTTTAGTTTGCTTTTCGTGATTTAAACGCTGTTAATTTTTATAACTTTAAAAATATGTTATTTATCATTTTTGTAACACTAGGTACAATGAGGAAAGTGTTGCGGAGTTCATGATTCCTTTCGGAACCAACAACGAGAGAGGTACTCCTCGATATTAGCTCCTGAAAAGTGGTAAAAGTGCAAAAATACCTCACGGTAAGAAAAAGAGGCGGTCCCGAGGGCGGTCCTCACCAGCAGGATCGGGAGATTTGAAGAAGCTGAAGAATGCCGATGCGCTACCTGCAAAGCCAGGCAGTTTGAGCAAGGAAGCTCAAAATTCGTCTGGAAACCAGTTCGTTACCCTCCCTGTGGACGTGAGCGAGAAGGTTTTGCCTTCCTCACGTTACTGAGGAAAGGCTATAAAATCACTCGAATAATGAACTTCTCAAAAAGACCTCCTAGACCCACCTTCATGTATACCTATCGACTCAGAATCAAATCAAATTCTGAGCAAATGTCTGTGTGTGTGGTGGGATGTTGATCAAAAAATTGTCACTCGATTATCTCGACATTGGCTAAATCGATTTTGTCCGTTTTGGCGTCATTCGATCCGTTTTAGGGTCCCATAAGTCGCTATTAAAAATTATGCAGTTTAGTTAATTACTTCAAAAGTTATGCTAAAAAAAACCATATCAGCAAAAGTCCGGAAGATTGTAAAAAGGGTGGTTTTTGTAAGAAAACCCGTCATGCTATACATTTTCAGAAAGGTATTTAAAAGACCTTTCCAACGCGTCTAAGACATTGAAGATCTGACAACCCTATCAAAAGTTATGAGCACTTAAGTGTTATTTATACGCTTTTTGAAGGCCGGATCTCAGATAATTTGATGGAAACGTTGTCCGGATCTCTCATGCGACCTATCGTAGGATGGGTATTCAAAAGACCTTTCCAACGCGTCCAAAACATTGAAGATCTGACAACCCTATCTAAAGTTATAAGCACTTAAGTGTTATTTACGCACTTTTTGCAATTTGAATAGCACCCTTTAAATGTGAGGAAGGCGCCAAACACCTTAGGGTGGATTAAGTAACGTTTTTTTTTTTGTAAAAACATCGTCATTGGATTCGGTGCGAAAGTGGCTGAGTTCCATTCGCTTGTGTGCTGATGGACTCAAAATTCTGCTACCTGGCAGAAATGATTACAACTATGTTCGGGATTTCTTGAACAACACAAAGATTGAAAACTACAGCCATGACAATCCAGGTAAACGCCCCATGAAACAGGTCCTCCGAGGCCTGTATGACATGGATGTGAGTGTGCTGAGAGAAGAGCTCAAAAATCTTAAGTTGAACGTGATTGAAGTCTTCAAGATGACGAGACACAACAAGGACATCAAGTATCGTGATCAACTGTACCTGGTTCATCTCGAGAAAGGATCGACAACGCCGTCTGAGCTGAAAGCAGTTCGGGCAATTTTCAACATCATCGTGACTTGAAAACGTTATCGTCCAGTGCACCGTGACGTGACACAGTGTTCGAACTGGTTGCAGTTTGGACATGGTGGAAGGAAATGTTTCATCAAGAGTCGTTGTGCAACCTGCGGAGGTGAGCACAAAGCTCAAGCTTGCAACACAATCAACGTGAACAACGAAGTCAAATGCTTCAATTGCTGTGGCGACCATTCGACCAAGAATCGGAGCTGCCCAATACGTGTTGAGTTTGTAAAAATTCGACATCAAGCGACGACGAGGCACCAACCAAATCGTCACAAAACTCCACCAGCATTCACTGACGTGGATTTTCCTGCTTTGGCGTCGCCAGGAGCGGGATCTGCTCAAGTGGTTCCAAATCTGCAGCCATTGCCGTTGAATCAGCGGCAAAAAGTTGCAGAGAATACAACACCTCTAGACTTCAGTCAGCAACCGAGGGAAAACCAACCAGCATCAACGGGTGATCAGGCGAACAAACACCCCGGCGATCTAGATCCGAGCTTCCGTACTAGCCTTAATCTTTTTCTTTTACCGATTTTTTGTAAATTTCTGGAGTTTTTTTTTTTTGGAAAAGGTCCAATAAATCAAATTTCCAGTTTTTGCTTTTCGGGTGTTTTTGAAACCGCCTTGGGTCAGGGGTATTAAAAAAACCAAAACTTGCCCAAAAAGAAAAACTGAAATTTTGATTTATTGGACCTTTTAAAAAATAACTCCAGATTTCTTGTTAATAAAGTTAATCGATTTAAAACCTAAAACTAACAGAAAAAAATGCCATGTCATGTTTCAAGATTAAGTTTTTTTAAATTTTTACTGTTTTATTGATTGATATTAATATTGAAATAAAGTGCCTACCAGGTAAACCGTTTCACTCATCACTATCAACGTCCATTCCACCGTCGCCACCGTCATACTCCTGGTCGGACCCATTCCCGTCAGAATCCGCCGCACCGGCCGCCGCCGCCGCGGCTTTTCCCTGCTTCCGCTTCACCCGGTCGGCCTTCCGCTCTTCGGCCGTCTTCTTCAGACCCTTCATCTTGCGCGTCTGCAGCACGTTGATGTCCTGCTTGCCGACGTGCACCCGGCCGTGCACATTGCCCAGCTCGTCCCGGGAAATGTTCTTCCGCTTGGCGACCTTCAGAATCGCCGGCTGCTTCATGGCCGTCTTGTAGAGGTCGTCCGAGGCCAGCTTGGTGCGCCGGATGGTCAGATCCATCGACGGGCCCATCTCGGACAGTTCGATGCGGGGTGTCCGCTGGCCGCTCTTTTTCAGCATGATTCGGTACGAGCGCATCAGGATGGTCAGGTCTTCGGTGATTGTGAAACTGAGCACGTGTTCCAGGCCCTGCAGCCGTATCGTGGACACGTCGTCAATGTGGAACATGTCTAGGAGCAGACTCCGAATTCGGCGCAGTTCCTCGGTGAGTTTCCACTTGTACCCGTTGAAGACGATTACGGGTTTGACGAAGGCTGAGATTTTCTCGCTTTTAAAGTCCTGCAGGCTTTTGTACTGCTTGATGCCAAACTCGACCATGTCCAGGATCTGTTCGTCGTAGATGCGACCGAAGATCAGGTTGTTTGGACGCTTCTTCGAGGACGAGCCGAACATGAACAGGTGACAGTCGTTCGATTTGGCCAACCTGAAATGAGGAAACGTTAGAGTTGAGGCTACCTGGTCAACACAAAAAAATAAAAGTTCTTACTGTTCCAGCGGTGTCGCATCCTCAAACATCGTAACGTCGTTGTTCCGTCGCATCAGACTGACCAGCGGCTTCTTGAACAGGTTCATATCCTTGAGCGCTTGCCGGATTTCGTGCGAACACTTGCGACCTTCCATGATGAGCGTTTTCTTGGGATTTTCGATCGTTTTGGGCTCTCGGGCATCGAGCGCACGCCGGCCACGACGCGTGACCGGTTTCCTTTAGGGGGAGAAAATATACCATTATAATCGCTCATCTTTCCGGCACCTGCCGCAAACTCACTTTATTCTTCCAGAGGACATGATCTGCGTAAATCCTGATTTTTATTACAAAATATTTCTCGACCACGTCCAAACACAACCGAATTCCAACGAAAAGAGCGAAACACGTTGTTTTGTTTACGAAAGCAGCTTGACAGGTAACAACCGCTCACATCTCTAGTAGACAAGACCCGAACCAAAAATGCAAAAGTGCCAACCTTGCAGAATGAAATCGGCATGTCTGCTCGCATCTCGTAGCTGAAACAAAAATGGCGAATCGTGCACGCTGCAAGAAGTTTGAGCAAAATTAAGAGCGAGTTTTTCACCAATGTGTAACAGGTCGTATTAGGGGTAAAACAGGTTTTCGCCTACTTGATACAGCATTTGACGTATCCAGATTTTTAAGCGAAAATGGCGTTCGAATGGTGAACGCCCGAATTGTCAAAATCACGCAGTGGTACCAACATTGCGAAAAAAGTGTGCCATGGCATGACACCCACATTTTTTGTCTAATGTTGGTGCTACTGCGCGATTTTGACATATCGGACGTTCAACATTCGAACGCCATCTTTGCTTAAAAACCTGGGTAACACAGGGTAAATAAGATCTATTTCTTTTTTCAAAAATGTTTTATTTAATTATATTTTAAATCAAATTTACAACTCTAATACCTATAACATACGTGAAATTGTCCGAGGATTTCGAATATGACAAAATTGAGACCAAAAAGTGCCGCTATGGCGGCCTACAGGGCAAAAACTAACGTTGTAAAATGTTTGTTCTAGAAAAATCGAAAAACTATGAGAAAAACTGCGATCGGCCAAAAAGTTATTTCCGTAGGCTTATAAACCATGTAATTACCTATCTTTTGACCTATGGGAGTATGGGTGTTGGAGGCTGTTGCAAAAAGATATTAAGGTTTTAAAAAAATCCATTTTTGACTGTAATTTGCAAAAGCTAAGAGAAAAAGTCGAACCAATCCTGGATGTCTATGGCACATTTTGAAGTGCTTCAAAAGACCTTTCGAATGCATCTAAGAGAGTTGGAATTGATGAAGTTTTACGGAAATGCGAGCAATTTTAAGATTTTTTAGGTTTTTTGGACCTCAAACTTCAAAGCCCATTTTACCCCACTTCCCTTTGTCGTAGAGGGCTCATATTTGGCATGAGTTCATCTCATGTATAGACAAACAAACGCTGAAAGTTTCATCCAAATCGGAGCACCTCGATACGACCTCTAGAACAAACCGAGCAATATTTACAAATGCTGCCTCTTAAGTTTTTATTACCTTTCATCAAATTGACTTTTTCTGGAGTTTTTTTTTTAAAGGTCCAATAAACCAAATTTTCAGTTTTTGCTTTTTACGTGTTTTTCAATACCCCTGACTCAAGGCAGTTTCAAAAACACCCAAAAAGCAAAAAACTGGAAATTTGGTTTATTGGACCTTTTCAAAAAAAAAAACTCCAGATTTTTATATGCGATTTTTTAACTGCTGCTGCTGCTATGTTTGTTGTTGGTTGGTCAAAGTCAAACTAAAAAGTGGCGAACTGTCACTTTTTACACGGCGCTCATGCACACTATCAAAACAAGCGCTTGTTAGTGTGTGAGAACTCCGTGTAAAAGGGGTGTTAAAATAAAAAGTGATCCCGTTCGTTTGACAACAGTTGGTGTCAAATAGAGCGTCCAATTTCCCGTCCCGGGAAAAAAATTCCCGGGAATTCCCGGGATTTCCCGGAAAAAAATATTTCCCATTTCCCGGGAAATTTGTAAATTTCCCGGGAATTCCCGAAATACAAGCCGAAGTATAAATTTTCCTACCTTTTTGGCACCAATGTTTTGAAATTATACAAAAAATAATAATTATTTATTTATTTTTTGTTTGCTTATATGTTGGACCACAAAACTTACGCTGTAATGGAATGAATACAAACTATTTTATTTTTGACAATCTTTTTAAATGTTTTTTTGTAATATCATTTGAAAATAAGATATTTACATCTTCCGGCCACGATCAACATAGAGATTTGTTTGACTTTTTTTACCTTGAACAAGTCGGATGGAAATTAAACTGATATAATTAAACTTTTATAAAAGGTTTGTGTGAGAAGAATTTGTTTCTAAGTATTTGAGAAATTACATAAGATTAGAGCGTCCAATTTCCCGAAAAAAAAAATATTTCCCGTTTCCCGGGAAATTTGTTAATTTCCCGGGAATTCCCGAAATTCAAGCGAAAGTATACATTTTCTTAATTTTTTTAACTGTTTTTTGAAAATGTTCTGAAAAAATAATAAATGAACAAACTCAACATGGGTTTGTTTAATTAAATGTTTTGTTTGGTTTATTTATAATTAATATGATAATCAGAAATTATGATATCAGAATTATTTCTGATAATATTAATTTTTGAAACAACTGGAAATAGATCTTGCTTAATGAGTATTGAATTATTACAATTAGGTAAGCTTTTAACAAATTAATGTTATTTCATCAAAACAAATTAGGGACCATCCATAAACCACGTGGACACTTTAAGGGGGGGGTATGGCTATTGTCCACGATCCATAGAAAAAAGATTTTTTTTGTATGGACAATTGTCCACGAAGGGGGGGGGGGGTAACAGATTCCCCAAAAAGTGTCCACGTGGTTTATGGATGATCCCTTACAAATACCTCCAAATTAAAACTGAGATTTTTTTACATTTTTGTTTATCATGATCAAATGAGATGAAAATCGATTTTGTGCAAAAAGAATTAATTAAAATGATTGAATACCTAGTACTAAAAAAACTACAATTTGAAGTAAAAGAATTATGGAGCACTGGTGCAACTACAGGTTTTAGAGGATTTAATGTGAAAAATATGAGACTTTTTGTGGAATCTTGTTAATTTATCGTATAATTTAGATCATGTTGCATGATAATACAAAAAAGATCATTGAAAAATTACTGTCTATTGTTTTTTCTCAAAAAATGCAAAAATATATTCAAAACTTGCTTCAAATATTTGAAAACATTAGGTTGTTTGGAGTAAAACCAACACTAAAAAGCTTTACCATTTATTCAAGATCTGAAACCAGTATTTGTCATGAAAAACATAATTTCTGCATTTTTTGTTCTCATTTCAAGTTTAAAATTTCTCATCAAAAAATACCAAAATACATTTTCTTGTAGTTGAATGATTTTTAACATGCAGTCAAGCTGTTAATTGATCTTCACACTTATTTAAACCATTAATGTTAATGTCCTATACAATTTTGTTACATAATATTAATTAAAACCAAGATCAAAACAATTTTCAATAAATTTAAAATTTCCCGGGAATTCCCGGGATTTCCCGGGAAATTGGCTGAAAATTTCCCGTTTCCCGGGAAATTTGTAACCCCGGGAAATTGGACGCTCTAGTGTCAAACCATCGGGGTTTGAGTGTACACTGAAAGAAAATGATACACGGTAAAATAAATTTTGGTGATTTTCTATTTAACTTTTTGTCACTAAAACTTGATTTGCAAAAAACACTATTTTAATTATTTTGATATGTTCTAGAGGACATCAAATGTCAACTTTTCAGAAATTTCCAGGTTGTGCAAAAAATCTTTGACCGAGTTATGAATTTTTGAATCAATACAGATTTTTTCAGAAAATCGAAAAATTGGTCGCACAAATATTTCAACTTCATTTTTCGATGTAAAATCAAATTTGCAATCAAAAAGTACTCCAGTGAAATTTTCATAAAGTGCACCGTTTTCAAGTTTATAGCCAGTTTTAGGTAACTGTTTTGAAAAAAGTCAGTTTTCCATTTTTTTAAATGAGTGCACATGTTTGCCCACCTTTGAAAAAAAAAATATTTTTGAAAGGCTTTTGAAAAACTTTGTTGACCTTTAGTTGCTGAGATATTGCCATGCAAAGGTTTCAAAAGCAGGAAAATTGATGTTTTTTAAGTCTCACCCAAACGACCCACCATTTTCTATCGTCGATATCTCAGCAACTAATGGTCCGATTTTCAATGTTAAAATATGAAACACTCGTGAAATTTTCCAAACATTCAATATTACGCCCTTTTGATATGTCAGTCTTGATTTAAAAAAAATGAAAATATTGTTTTTTGGAAAAGATCGGAAAAATTCAATTGTGTTTATATTTTAACATCGGACCTTTAGTGAAATTTTAAGATGCTTTTTCTTTATGTTCATGTAGCATTCATTCAATGGTGCTGTTCCCACAATTGGGTCCTAAAATAAAGCTTAGATTGCTGATATTATTGTTTACAGCGAAAAAGCTTATTTTTCTGAGCACAATGACCCTTTGTATGACCCCAAAGAGTTTAAAATGGATTTTTAAATCAATTTTGAAAAATTAACCTCGTGGTCCTTCTTGACAGAAAAGCTCCTACTTGACAGCTCGTTCCAAGGGGACCATAGTTGATCCATCGAAAAAAATGTTGTCTTGTCAAAAAAAAATTTGCATTAAAATGAAAAAAAGGGATTAGAAATGGTTTTTAATCGTGTTTTTTACCGTTGTACATGAAAATTGACATAGGGCTTTAGTACCCAATTGGCTTGTTTCGTTTTGCATTTGCCTCGTTGCTGAAATTAGCCCACTCTGTGGTTTCTGCTGGTTCGACGATCAACAACTTTAGGAAGTCTTTTTTCAAGAAGAACTATTTGGTGGCTGAAAAACGCGGCTTCCGAAAGGTTAAGGTACGGGTCAAGAGAGTGTGAAGAAAAGCCACAAGAAATCGTTCCCTCTTCTTTATTCTGTTGTTCGTTGAGCTGTTTCTTGACCCATTTCCTTTGAAGCTGCGTACTGACCTTTAGAAACGATTTCGTAGGGGAAATCTACCCTTTCCAATCAAACACCTATCTTCGTCATATGGAGAGTTTGATGCTCGATTAAAGCTCCAAAAATACTTTTTGGGCTATAAACTTACCAGCAACAGCACCGCCTCGAGTAAGCACGCAAATGTTTGCCACTTACTGGCCAAAAAGATCACATTTAATGCACTTTTGATCATAATTTGTATTTTGCTAGACCACTTCTCATCATTTTGTTGGCACACACAGTGACACACACGAGAATCTCTCAAACGCTTAATGAATATCGCCAAAATTAACTTTTCACTTTCGCTTACTTTTTCACGGCGCTTAAGATATGAAATTGCTTCCAACTACCGGCAACATGTTCTTTTGATCATTAGTAAGGCACTCACTTGAAGAATAATCCCGAAAAATGTAATAAATTAGCAAGCGCCATCAAAAAAAAACAAACGCGCCAAGTCGTTTGACGTTTCAATTTTCACTTTGCATTCCAATCGAAGGCTGAAGAAAACCGAGCGAGAGACGAAGGCAAAAAAGAACAAAGGGTGGCCGTCAACACCACCAGCAGCCAGCCCGGGAGCATGTTGACAGCTCCCATACAAACTGAGCGTACCTCTTTTTGTGGGCCCAGTGGGCCTAAGATGGCGGCCTTTGATATTATCTAGACAAATTTTTGAAAATGGCGAATAGTTTTAATAAAAAATATTTTTGCCTTGTTTCGGTTTAAAACGACAAAATAAGCAGTTTGGAATCATTTTTGTAAAAAACTTGTTTAGAGATACGCCACGTCCAAATATTAGTCTAGAACAGTTGAAAGGAGCGTGCCGCGAAAGCCGTCACGAAAAAAAAGTTTCCCATGAAAATTTTGAGTTGCGTAATTAATGGGCGGATCCGACGAGGCCAACTGGCCATCTGTCGGTGAATACGCGCAACTCACGAAAACTGTCAGCTTAGGGTCCGGCTGCCAGCAGCACAGCCAGCGATGCCAGGAAACTTTCCCTATAATGCCACTTTTCGTGAGTGTTCGTTTGAACTGTCAGCACAAATGGCAACACTCGACAGAGTGTTGGAAGAAAAAAGAACTAAGCCGATATTAGAAAAATGGGCGTGGTCCAATGCATTCGCCTCGATTAGAATACCCTTGGGAATTTTTTTTGTTAAATGCTTGGTAAAGAAATAGAATAACTTTTAGTGAAAGTGTAAATATACTGAAATGTTCACAAAAACTTGCTCTACTCGTTGGTGTACTTGGTTTTAGTAAAAATCAAGGGAGACTCTAGATTATCCAGCATCATTCAAACACGACCGCTTATTAGGATTAAAATGGGTAGATTTCCCCTATTTGAAGAAGTTAGGATTTCTAAAAGTCGAAAATAAAAACACCTTTTTGCCTTCTTCATCAAATTGTCTATTTTTATCTGCGATTTTTTGCTGCTGCTGCTGCTGCTATGTTTGTTGTTCTTGTTGTAGATATCTTGTGTGTAAGAGTTACTGGTTACTCTATGCCGAATTTAGTAGTGAGAAAGTGCAACAATCTTTTATTCTGTTTTTGTTTATTTTTTATAATTTGTTACTGCATTAAGATTACGGAATTTAGTCTTCTTGCTACATTCTGCTCTCGCCTAACTTTGATGTTTCCCGCTAAAACAGTCGCTTTCTCTGTCTTCTGCATCCGGCCGCGCGCGCGCTCGCTCGCTCTATCACTTCTCGCATTCATTCCGTTTAATTATTTTGTTTTTTCCTAATAGTACAGGTTCAGGTGTATCACCACGCCGTTACCACACAGCAGTTGTGTGTTCACAGTAAGTTTCAGTACTCAGTTCAGTGCGGTTTACATACACCTCCCGTACGCGAGTACGCGCGAGAAGTGATTCGTGTGGGGTCGCGCACAGACAACATAGCCTCTCCATTTCCGATATCCGCGTGCTTTTTTCGCCTAACGAATGGAGAAGGCGCTAAATTCTTGAAGGAGGTTCCCTACAATTTAAACACACAGACAGGGTTTGACTGTTTGCTAAACGAGCTCCGCACAAGTTCCCGGTTGCCACGAATTTTCTGAGTGCAACCGGCGACTTGTTTCTCCTCTGGCTAAAATGTAATATTCTGCTGTTGATGTAATCTTCATTTGCTTTTGTTTTGTTTTTAATTTAAAGTGTTAATTTATTGTGGGCGTTTTTATATCAGTGTGGGTGTGTGTGTGTGTACTAGGTATAAGATGCTGGTTTGTTGTATGTTCTTTTCTTTATATGCGCGAGCCTCCCTTCCAGACCAAGTGCTGATGGAAAGAGTCCCGCTTCCAGCAGCCCGTGCCCGTTCGGTACAACAACACCTTACTCGTTCCACCAGTCGTGGCCGCCGCCGCCGCCACCACCGCCTCCACTGTTGTTGTTGTAACTGCCTCCGTACCCGCCGGAGCTGCCACCGCCGTTACGGTAGTAACCGCCGTCGTCGCGGGATCCGCCTCCTCCTGTTTGGGTGGGATTGAAAACGAGAGCTTATTAGATAAATTTGGACGAGGTGATTTCAGCTCGTAACCGTACCGTAGCTTCCGCCTCCGCCTCCGTAGCTGCTTCGGCCAGCGCCGCCGCCACCGCCACCACCGCCTCCCGAGCGTTGATCGCGGGTGTTGTTGTTGCGGTTGCCGCCCTGCGTACGGTAATCCCTGGAGCCGAAGGATGAGCTTTGGCCGCCGTAACGCTGGTTACGTCCACCGCCGCCGCCGCGTCCGCGACTGCCCCAGCCCCGATCGGTGGTCATGTCCTCCAGGAAGCCGGGAATTTCCTGTTGGGTTTCCGTCAGCAGCCGAACCAGCCCGGTGGCGACGTTACGGTTCTTGTCGTTGAAGAAGCTCGTGGCCGTGCCGAGATTGCCCATACGGCCGGTACGACCGATACGGTGCACGTACTCCTCGACCTCCGCCGGCAGATCAAAGTTGATGACGTGTTTGACGTTCGGGATGTCGAGGCCACGAGCGGCCACGGCCGTCGCAACCAGAACCGGGCAACGTCCCGAGCGGAAAAACTTGAGTGCCTCTTCACGCTCCTTCTGGGTACGGTCGCCGTGGATGCTGGTGACCGGATGGTTGTAGTTGTACAGGAAATCCTCGAGCGCGTCGGCGGATTTTTTAGTTTCAACAAAGATCAGCGTGAGACAGTCCTTCTCGTCACCATCGTTCTGGTCCTTGATGTTGGACAGCAGATCCAGCAGATGGGAACGCTTGTCGTTTTCCTCGACCCAGAAGATCGACTGCGTAATGTTGACGGAGGTGGAACCGACGCGACCAACGGCCAAGAAGATGTAATTGTGAAGGAAATCACTCGCCAGCTCCTGGATAGCCTTCGGGAAGGTAGCGGAGAACATGAGCGTCTGGCGCTCGCCCGTCTGCGGCATCTTGCTTTCCTCGACGATACGACGAATCTGGGGCTCGAATCCCATGTCCAGCATACGATCGGCCTCGTCCAGCACGAGGAAACGAATGTTGTCCAGGCCCACCTTGCCGCGCATAATCATGTCCTCCAGGCGACCCGGGGTGGCCACAACCAGGTGGCAACCACGGTCCAACTCGCGCATCTGCTCCTGGGTGTTGTTACCGCCGTACAGAACGCACGGACGCATACGAGAGCGATAGCAGAACTTCTTCGACTCTTCGAAGATTTGCGTGGCCAACTCACGGGTCGGGGCCAACACCAGTCCCAGCGGGTACTGCTTGCGACGGTTGAACGGACGATTCTGGGGCGGTGGAGTGACGCCGTGCTTGTACATTTGATTCAAGATCGGAACCAGGAACGCGGCCGTCTTGCCGGAACCCGTCTGGGCGCAGGCCATCACGTCGCGTCCGCTCATGACGATCGGAATGGCGTACTTCTGGACCGGCGTCGGAACGTCGTAGTTCGCCAGCTTTATATTGTTCTCGATGATCTCTGTCAGCTCAATGTCATCGAAGGTGTTGATGTGGGGCGGAACGTTGTCGCCCGTCGCCTCCACGGGAATATCTTCGTACTTGCTGAAATTGATACCGGTATTACCGTGTTGGAACAGCTCGCCTTCCAGACGCTCGTCGCGCTCGGTAAGCTGCGTAAAATCAACGTCCGCTCCTCGTCCGCCGCGGTCGTTCCAGCGTCCACCCATTCCGCGGTCGTCGCGGCCTCGGCCTCCGTATCCACCGCCGCCGCCGCCTCCATTGGCCGGGGGGGGCTCCTGCCAGCGGTCATTCTGCGGCTGACGGTTATCACGAAAATCTCTGGGACCGCCCCGAGGACCGTTGTTCCAGTTACCACCACCTCGTGGTTGCTGCTGGTGCTGCTGCGGAACACCATCGTTAAACTGATCGTCACCAGGCTCGCCGACGGGAAGGCCGGCGCCATTTTCCACAAACTCCTGGGGAGGCAATTGATCCTGCAAGAGATTCAGCATCAGTTTTCTACACACTTATCACAACTCTCCTCTGCAACCCTTACCTGGGGAGGCAGCTCCTGGTGCAGATGCTGCTGCTGCTGCTGCTGATCCGGGTGTCCACCCCCGCCGCCGCCGCCGCCGCCGCGATTGTTGTAGCCGCCTCCTCGGTTGTAGTTATCCTTGCGATCGTTGAACCGGCCACCGCCGCCTCCGCGCCGATTATTGTAGTAATCTCCACGATCCCCACCACGGTCCGAGTAGCGTCCTCCGCCGCCGCCTCCGCCGGAATGTCCACCAGAGTAATCGCCGCCACGATGTTGGTCGTTCTCGGGACCACCACCACCGCCGCCACGGCCACTTCTCAGCTGGGGCGGAACGTAACGGCCACCGGACGTATTCTTCAAGTTGGCAGAATCTTGCGCGCTCAGCTGCTGATGCTGCTGCTGCTGCTGCAAGTCCAGACCAGCAAACTGCGAAAAGGAACACAAAGAGGAACAAAACTTGAAAAATCTAGTCACGAGTACGACCTTAACATTCTGCAAAGCAAAACAAGAAGGTCAACGTACTCTGCCAAGGGGGAGGGGACTCCACCACGCGAAAAGAAAAGGGGCTTTATTCGGGGTTGTTGTTTGACGAAACGGGCGATTCAATTCAAATTATGCTTTAAACTAGTGCAGATAGAGGGACGCTCAAGTGTGCACTCAACACAACGCAATCACCAATACGCGAACAAGCTGTGTGTTGAGTTGAGTTGAGCTGACTAAGCTAGAGCGCTTGTTTTACAAACCAGCGATGATGACGAATTACTGCTGACTCGGCTGGCCGCCAGAGCTTTATTACGACTCACTTGAATTACTAGCTGCTGCCTTGATTCGTCATTTGGAAGGTTAAACGAGGCGCAAAGTAATGATGTGTTGCAGGGCTTGTTCTTTTTATGATAACGAGTCGGACTTAAGCTGGTGACGACTTTTCCAAACTTTCCATCACCTTCTTAGCAAATGTTGGGAAAGCTCAGATAAAAGTAAACTTCGTGAAGAAAATGGGTGATTTGCGTGAGCGCTGCCAATCGTCGTCGTCATTATCATTTCGTGCAATTTGCAGCTCGCTCCAGAAAAGAGGGGCGGCGATCGAGTCGCATTTAATTGCGTGGCTCGTTGTGTAGGTAAATTGGACTCAATGAGGAAAAACAGAAAGACGTGGTGGAAACTTTCCCCATCATTTTCTTTGTGTGCTTCATCTTCGCGCTGATGCACTTTTTCCTATTTGGATTGGTTTATTTGTACCGGCTGAAGTGGTGTGCGCTTGTTATTATTGTGGCTTGCATAGACAGCAGACGCACCGGAAGTAAAGCAATTGCCAGGCTCGAATTTTGGTTTAGTTCGTGTATATGGTCTTCACCGCATTGATGACTCATTTCAGGCCACCAAGAAAACGCTTCCCTAACACGGACGTCAATTTCAAGTACCTAAAATGTTATCCATTTTGCATTAACTTTCGATTGTAACAATACCATTGTTGCATATAATCTATTCCACAATATTAATAATGTGTTTCATAGTCATTCAAAAAATCATGGACGATCGGTATTCGACGCCAATATCCGAATTGTAGGGGTCAATTTACCGTAGAGCACGCGTGACGTCCGTGAGTGGTAAAAAAGAGCTCAATTTTGTGGTAGGGGGTTTTTCAGAGCCCATATTATGGATGTAAGCTCTTTTGGGCGCATTTGAAAGGGGATGTGCTGAACCTGAACCAGTTTCATACCTAATTTGAATTTATCCATTTTTTAAGGGGACTCGGAGTATGTTTTCACCTGATCGTGGTTTTCAAATAAAAATTCGGTTGAAAATTGAAATCGTTTATTAATCCGAAAAATTACATTTTTCGAACCCTACATTAGGATGTAACAAAAATGACTTTTTGGCGGGCATTCAGGGGTTTGTTCCGGTGGGCATACTGAGCCTAAATCCCAAATATGAGCTTGATTGGGCGTAACAGGAGCTGGCGCTCCGCCCTTCAATTTTAAATGGGATTTAACCCGTAAAAAAATATTTTTTCAAAAATGTCACTTTTTGAGGCATTTTGGCCACCAATGCGTTTACCAAAAACATCACTGGCGTGTTGGCCAAATCCTTGCGCATCTTTTGGTATATATAATATTGAAGTTTGGAGCATCCTGGAGCTCGGTACAGACCTTCAAAGTTTGGCATTTTTTCGAAAAATCGGTCCCAGCAAAATCAAATGGCGTCTCGGGCGTCGCGAGGTGCGACGCATATCTTTTTTGCCGGGGCCGATTTTTCGAAAAAATGCCAAACTTTGAAGCAGGCCTGCAAAATGTTTCCAACCCAGCGTACACATGAAGCAAACCAAAATGTCAGTTCACTGCTAGCATGTGACTGTAAGCCTACTGTGTCCGTTCAACCACTGCCGCCTGACTCGTGCCGGTCGGCTGCTGGAGAATGAGAGACGTGAAAAAATGGGCAACACTCACTCAATTCGTGTCGTATGACTGACTCGTAAAATCCTATTTAAACACTATTTTGACTATTTTTAAACAATTGAATGGTTCTAGACTGCGCAAAACACTTAAAACAACCATAACTTATATTCAAAATTACATTTCCACGCATAAATACCAACTTTTTGTGTAAAAACTTGTTTTTATGTGTGTGCGTGCAACGTCGAATGAGCGTTGGTCGACTACTGCCTCGCATTGCAGCTGCTCAGTGAGCTAGGGCACTCACGACTGAGTCGGGTTTGTTTATGTCACGGTTTTGCGGTTCAGTGAATGGATCTGAAAAAATCGTGTATGCGTCACCGATTTTCGCGTCAGGACCCCTGACATTTTCAGCTCTGCTTTGAAGGTCTGTACCGAGCTCCAGGATGCTCTAAACTTCAATGTTATATATACCAAAAGATGCGCAAGGATTTGGCCAACACGCCAGTGATGTTTTTGGTAAACGCATTGGTGGCCAAAATGCCTCAAAAAGTGACATTTTTGAAAAAATATTTTTTTACGGGTTAAATCCCATTTAAAATTGAAGGGCGGAGCGCCAGCTCCTGTTACGTTCAATCAAGCTCATATTTGGGATTTAGGCTCAATATGCCCACCGGAACAAACCCCTGAATGCCCGCCAAAAAGTCATATTTGTTACATCCTACCCTACATCCTCCCAAATTTTCATCCATGTCGGTAATGTGGTTCTTGATTAACAACTGTTGGACTAATTTACTGTGAGAGGAAAAAACCCTAAAAAAGGTAAAAGCCAATTTTTCACCAAATTCCAAAACTGTTTCTTTGGCATTTCATCAATTTTTTTTTCTCCACATCATAATCTAGACCATAATCGAGGTTCTGAAACAAATTTGACCTCATTCGGATTTACCGTTAAAATTTTAGAAAATTTGCATTTTTGCCTTTCTTACTAAAGAAAGGTATAGGGAGTTGCTTTGGAGAATTTGAACGGTTCGCGTCGCGGTCAACACGCAGGATTTTCGTTGCCGTTTCCGTCTTTGTTTCCCCCCCGATTGTGTGTGTATTTCGACCCGGGTGATTTCGGGATGTTTGACAGTTGCTTTGGAGAATTTGAACGGTTCGCGTCGCGGTCAACAAGCCGGATTTTCGTTGCCGTTTCCGTCTCTGCCGTGCTCTGCTCTCAGCCGGCTGTCTAAGATTGAATCATTTATGCTAAACTCAACACCAAATAACCGGGAATAATCTCATCCGCATCCTTCGACTGTTTGCCTTGAGAATGCATAATACATCACACCATTAAACAAAATTTATTGATTATTGGGTCGCATCATCATCCTTTATGATGAATCCTGGCCATTACCCTTACCCACTAACAAAATCCCAAGTAGAAGTAGTTTTCCGGCACACGTGGGGGTGTGGATATCGTATAGAACCCACCCTTTGTAGCAACCTGTGCCAACTAACATTCCCGTCCCAATCCCCCCGAGATCTACAAACTGACATGGCGGCCAATGACTGTAACCTATTTGCTTCAGATCTAGTTTTAATGATCTTGATGTTTTATCTTTTCAACGCATTCATACATGCTGTTGATAAGGGAAACACCATTAGATCGTTTAAGCGTATGGTCAGTTGTATTGATAGGATATTACGGTCCTGTTCAGCAACGGAGAAGGACAACCATGGGTGGTCTCTCATGCTCATGCTCTTACTAAAGAAAGGAATAGGGTTTGCTTTTAGCTCCGACTCAAGCATCGTTATCCAATCATTTCTCGAGATATATTCATTCGAAAAATCGGCAAAAAATCATGGACGATCGATTTCCGTCGCCTCGTCGAAAAGTTGAGCTTCACATGCAGACGCGAGTAATGCTGGCGCGTTTAAAGTGTTGATACTAGATAACCCCCTTTTTGTACAAGTTGCCCTATCGATTGCTCGTTCATCACACATCGCCTATCATGATTGTCTATGCTAAGCTTCAGTTAACGTAAAACTACGCAAGCAGCTAATTGTTCTGAAGCCTAAAGGGTTTTAATATTTTAGTTATTCTTAAACTTCTATGGGAATATCAGAGAACTATTGAGCAATTCTCTGAGATTTCGATCATTCGATTTTTTCTGTATTTTTTAATCCGGCTGAAACTTTGTTGGTGCCTTCGGTATGCCCAAAGAAGCCCTTTTGCATTATTAGTTTGTCCAAATAATTTTCCATACAAATTTGGCAGCAATCCATACAAAAATGATGCATAAAAATTCAAAAATCTGTATCTTTTGAAGGTATTTTTTGATTGATTTGATGTCTTCGGCAAAGTTGTAGGTATGGATATGGACTACACTGAAAAAAATGATACACGGTAAAAAAAATTGGTGATTTTGTATTTCACTTTTTGTCACTAAAACTTGATTTGCAAAAAAAAACACTACTTTTTTATGTTTTAGAGGACATCATGCCAACTTTTCAGAAATTTCCAGGATGGGCAAAAAATCTTTGACCGAGTTATGATTTTTTTAATCAATACAATTTAAAAAAAACGAAATATCGGTCGCAAAAATTTTTCAATTTTATTTTTCGATGTAAAATTGAATTTGCAATCAAAAAGAACTTTATTTAAATTTTGATAAAGTGCACCGTTTTCAAGTTATAGCCATTTTTATATATTTTTTTCAAAAAAGACGCAGGTAATGATTTTTTTTTAAATAGTGGCCATGTTTGCCCACTTTTGAAAAAAAATAATTTTAAAAAGCTGAGAAAATTCTCTATATTTTGATTTTTCGGACTTTGTTGATACGACCCTTAGTTGCTGAGATATTGCTATGCAAAGGTTTAAAAACAAGAAAATTGATGGTTTCTAAGTATCACCCAAACAACCCACCATTTTCTGAAATTTCTGAAAAGTTGGCATTTTATGTCCTCTAAAACATATCAAAAAAAAAAAAAATTAAAAATAGTGTTTTTTTGTAAATCAAGTTTAAGTGATAAAAAGTTAAATAAAAAAATCACCAAAAATTTTTTTACCGTGTTTCATTTTTTTTCATTGTAGTCCTTATCCATACCTACAACTTTGCCGAAGACACCAAATCGATCAAAAAATTCCTTTAAAATATACAGATTTTTGAATTTTCATAAATCATTTTGTATGGACAGCTGCCAAATTTGTATGGAAAATTATATGGACAAACTAATGATGCAAAATGGCTTTTTTGGGCCTACCGAAGGAACCAAAAAAGTTTCAGTCGGATTAAAAAATACAAAAATTAAAATTTTAAAATAAAACGATTTCGTAGAGAATTGCTCTACTGCAAAACAAAACTATACTAGGGGAAATTCTCGTATGTTTGGCAGGTTAAGCACTCGCTCCTAACTCCATCCAATTTGCTAATTTTCACTATTTAAACAACTAATTTCGCAAAACTTTTGATAGAAACTTTCTTGCTCACTTCTTATTGAGCTATTTATCACTCGAGTTCAGTTGAAAACGCTTTTAATTCGCTTTAATTGAATGTCAAAGTTCTGACCTGCCAACATTAGAGGCACGCTGGAATTAGATGCTGTTCCCCTAAATTGACTTTTTCCAACTGGCACCGTTGTTGAAATTGAAGATCGAAGCAAACCATGAACCGTTGAATAAAGACATACAGTAATAATTAGAGGTGGGCAAAACCGCTCTTTTTTAGGAGCCGCTCATTTTCGTTCGCTCATTAAAAAGAGCCGCTCTTTTGAACGGCTCTTTCGCTCTTTTTCAAAATTTGAATGAAAAGAGTTTTTAAAGAATCGAGTGATTTTATAAGTTATTTCACATTGGACTTTTATAAATTATTCAATAAAACAAATCAAAACTGCAAATGAGAAGATGCCCTTGAAAACCATAGGTCTTGGTGGTCTCTTTGTCAAGATTTCTACTCGAACCTAAACATTCGAGTTATTGAATGGCATCCAAACTTAAATCTAAGATGCTGGAAAAATTGTTTTTAATTTTAAAATTGCGTTTATTTCTGCATTTGAATTAATTGAAATAAAGCTGATATTTTATTTGGAAAAAATATTCTGTGAACTCTTTTCTACATTTTGATTAACGCTAAAGTTTGATCGAACCAAAGGGTTCTTTTTTCAAAATCTCTAAACTATTCAGTAGATTTTTGGTGATATCTTACAAATTATGCAATTTGAAATGCTCAAATTTGTATTCCGGTAATACTTTAATGAACAATCAGTTGTAAAATGAAAAGTTTTTTTCAATTTGTTTAGAAAATAATTAACTCTTGGGATTAATTTTTATAATCATTGAAACTGCATTTTCAATTCTCAAAAACACATATAATACTATTTTTTTTTTTTTGGAAATGGAAAAAAATATATTTACAACATAAATCATGCCATTTTGAAACGGTACTTTCAACAGACCGAAGTTTAAAAAAGAACCGCGGAGATAGGTGGTAGCTGAGAATGAAGAGAAGAGAAACCCCGTTGTGCGATGTTTCAGGTACATCCACAGCAGTTGACTCAACATACAGCGAATCAAAACAATACCGTCTACAATCACAAATTACTTCCCTTTCCCACATTGTCGCGCCCCTTTCTTTTAGCCGTCTCGACTCTGACCCGCGGTGGTCAAAGGTTTACGATCCGTTTCCACAGGCCACCAGCTAGGTCATCATGAAAACCAAGCCAACGTGGAGGTAAGAAAATAGGACACTCGCAAGGAACCAGAGCTATACTGTTCTGATCAAGATAATTCGGATGATCTAACAGAACTACGGATGTAGTTAGTTACGCTCCTTCCAGGATGTTCCTTACGTGGACGTCAACCGAAGAGCACGCAACAAGGTCAGTGCCATTGCATGCTCTTAGGTATCAATCCTTGGCCTGCTTATAAATTTCGAAGCAAAATTTTATAAACTAATCAGAAAATTATTTGAAAAATTCTAAATTGTTTAGAATATTGGAAGTTCAATGTTCGATGTCCAAGTTCAAATAAACCAATGCTTCTCTGATCTTCTTATTCAAAAAGTTTAAAATTAAAATAACTATAATTGAGAGAAGCCAAAAAAAAAAGAATTTGGACCCCAGAAATTATCTTGAAGCACACTTAGTAGTTACACCCCAGAAATGAAATCTAAAGTTTTTTTTTTTAATTATTTTTATTTATTATTTCTAAGAAGGAAAAGCTTTTTCAAAAAAAGTTCAATTTCCATGTCCTCATTCGAGCATAGCAGTCCTCATAATCTGTTTATTTAATTCTAAGTCCTTAGGGTAATTTAGCTGTATCAAGGTTTCCTTTTTTGATGTCAAAAAATCATTTTGTGTTTCACGTCACGTCAATATTCAATTATATTTTGGAAAAAAACACTCTATCAATCTTTGTAAAGTTTACGGTCCACCAGTTGTGAACATTTTGATTTTCTTGATGACTGTAAATATTTTTTCAATAAATATTTACAGTTGACCTTTAAAAGGAAAAAAACAAGTTTAAATTGTTGTTTTAAGTAGTTGTTTATCATATTGCAAATATGCCGGTACTGGAAAATTATATATCAGTTATTTTTTTTTTACTTCACAAAAATCTAATTAGGGGAAGGTGGGGCAAGACGACCATATGGGGCAAGAGGAACAATCGCTCGCACGGCCGTAATTTTTACGATTTTGATTATTTCCAGTATGAGGAATTGTTGCTAGCAATGCAATTAACTGATTCTACTAGCACATAACCGCTTAAACGACGTAAATGCCACGGGACATAAGATTTAATGATGTTTTTTTCAAAACCTTTGTTTTCTTATAATATTTGGATAGTACAACATAAGGCTTAGGGTTCGATTTAAGGCTCATTTTATCAAACTGCTATTTTTCCTAGATCAGTAGTGTCCCTACTAATGACTTGCACCTATTATAAAGTACGATTTAACTTCTGGATATTTTTGCTGAGAGCTTTCAAGCTTTCTTGTTCAGGTGGGGCAAGTGTACCATATGGATTTTTAGTATGGAAAAAAATACGAATCGCTGCAACAACATATTTTATTGAGAAATAAATACATAAAAGTACTTAAAAACTTATAAACAATTGTAAAAAAATGTCCATGCAAAATACAGTGATATTATGAAAGTTTCCTTTTTTTTCATCAAAGCATTAATTTTTTTTCGTGATAACGATCTAATTTTTAGCAAAATATTATTATTTAATCTAAAAATGAAAGAAACGTTTCAAATACATTCTAATCTGATGTATCTAAGTGATAACAGTTCTATTGTTAGCAAATTAACATGTTGTTTCATGCATTGTTCCTCTTGCCCCAACGGGTTGTTCATCTTGCCCCACTAGTTGAGTAGAACGTACGGAAAATCAAAATTTTTAAAATCAATTTTTTACATTAAAAAACAGAATTTTTTTAAAACTCATTCTATCAAAGTCTTAGTCAAGACCTGGAATAAGATGATTATTAAAAAATCCGACAGATTTTTAACGTTTTTGATGGGTTATAACGAGCATTTCCTTAGCTTTTTACACTTGCCCCACTTTCCCCTAGTAGTTAATGCAACCAGCTTGTGAAACATTTGAAAAAATCACTCAGTGCCAATAAAGATTCGTTTACATTTTAAACTACAATTTTGAGTCCCAAATAGCACAAGAAACGATCTTGTATTTGCAGACTCAGAAAAAAATATCAAAAGGTAGAAATCGTTCCTAAGATAAAAAGGATACTGAAGTTAACGTTCCATAGAATAAGTATGATTAAATGTAACTTAATTGATTGAAAAGAAACAATATTATTACATTTCCTTTAAAATTATTGCCACTATTGGCATAGAAAAAAAAACTCCCGGGTCTCGGGAAATGGCCAAATTCAATTCTCGATTCCCGGGAAATTGAAAATCTCGAGAATCGTCACCCTCTAGTTATAATGTCTTCAAACGGTTCCGGAAGTCGCAGTAGCTACGAAGCATCGGCACCACTACATCCGAGATTCCCTGGAACAAGGTGTGGTGAAGCTGGAGTACGTAAGCACGGACAATCAGGTTGCCGATGGAAATTCTGAGATCCAAACCGACGGCGGAAATGTTCTTGGAAAACGACTTCCAAAAGTTGTTGATCGTCGATCCAGCAGGAACCACAGAGTGGGCTAATTTCAGCAATGAGGCAAATGCAAAACGTAACAAGCCAATTGTGGGAACATTGATTTTTCTGAAAGCATGCTACATGAACATAAAGAAAAAGCATCTTCAAATCCCGGTTGTTTTACCAGCAAACAACCCTTTCCAAAGTTATGAGCGTTTTTTTCTTGTCCTTGCTGCATTTCTTCCGTCAACAACTAAACAAAGCAACCCAACACCGGACTTGACCTGACCCCCTTCCACGGCACCCCCCCATTCACAGCCTGCTAAGATCCTCAAGGTTGCTGCAGCTCGACATAAAGATCGCGCGCGCCTTAGCAACAGCACTAACCGCTCACCGCAGTTTATCACACAAACGACTCGTGACGCCGCCGGCCCCGTCAATGAGAGAGACACGTTTCGTTTCCACCAATATTAGTTGGTGGTGGGACGAGGAGGTAGGGAGGGTGGTTGCGGTACAATGAACTTGCTAGTTGAGCCATTTTCAAAGTACAGCCGAGGAGCAGGCAGAGGAGGCCATCTCGGCAAACTATCGCGGCCTGCCGCGACTGGCACCACTGCCAAGTCCAGTTGGAAGCAGTGCCGCGCCGTCGTCATGGGAAGAAGAACAAGAAGATTGGAATTGTGCAACCTTTTTTTTCGCTGACTAATCCGCGGCAGAGTCCCGTGTGGGGTTTGATTTTGAGGGATCGTTTCAGGGTTCCAAGTGGGATGGACACTTACCTGCTGCTCTAGACCTGTACCATTTTGGTTAATAGCATTACTCATATTACTACCAGCGTTCGTATGGTTTTTGTCTTCTTCCTTTTCCTGTAGTAGGCTACTTTTTTCTGCTAATTTCCCACGGAAAAAATCGTCCAAGATTGAAAAACACGGCAAATTCGCACGTCCCACTCTTGAGATAATGTTCAATGTCCTCTTCCGGTCAACGAGCACACACTTCCGACCGCAGATTAACACCCGTAACCGAGGTTTCTTTTTCCTTTCGCTGCTGCTGCTTCTTCTTGTCAGCTGTCTCCTTCAGCAAAACCTTCCTCTTCTTCTTCTTCACGCTCCACGCACACTCTCTGGGCTTGAAACGCCGCTGCCGATGAGAAATCG
The DNA here is from genome assembly GCF_016801865.2 of Culex pipiens pallens. Taxonomy (NCBI): domain Eukaryota; kingdom Metazoa; phylum Arthropoda; class Insecta; order Diptera; family Culicidae; genus Culex; species Culex pipiens. The sequence continues at coordinate 141,512,104 of NC_068939.1, forward strand.
AAATTTCACCACCCTACTTTTGCTTCCGAGAGCCGAGACTTTCGCGGCGGCCACTGGGCAAAGAACCACTTCCGGTTGGGTGCTTCCGAAACACGCGCGATGCGCAGCAACTCCGTGCGTACCGTTAGGTGTGTGGATATTCCACGAATATTCAAAAAACTGCAATGACGAAAATTCGTCCAACACTCTCTGTCCGCTGTTCTCCAAAGGACTGCCGGAGTTCTTCTTTGTTGGCAGCGCGCGGCAGTTTCGTGTGTTTCGGTTTGGCTTGGAAAGGTTGGCAGCGCTGACACGCACACACATTCAGGGACAGAGGGGACAGAGGAACGTGGTGGAAAAGTGTGAAACAAAGTGGTGAATTTCCAAAAGGTGTGGGAGAGGTGCACTGAGAATCGGAATTACATATTGTTCAGGTCACTTTTACACATTTGTATGGGATTTTTTCGGTTTAACTCAGGGGGATACTAAAGGCCGCCATCTTGGGTGATTGAGCTTAATAACGTGCGCATACACTGAAAGAAAGGCACATGATAATATCACATGTTTTACACATGAATCTGCCCCATACTACTTGGCATGTGAATGTCACGTGAAAATCACTTGAAAAAAATCAATCGCACGAACTTGCAAATCTAAATGTAAAACACGTTAATTTGACGTGAAAGCTCACATGACTTTGGAATGATGTGCACATGAATATTGAATGATTTTGTAGTGTATATGGGATGGGTTTCCAGTGAAATTCATGTGTTCGTGAAATTGTAGTATAGTTTTCTGCATATTTTCAAAAAGATTTTTTGTTGCGATTACAAACACACTTTATTGCACAATAAGTATTTTTTTTAAATAAATTACTCCAATAAATTATTTAAACAAAAAACCAACCGGACCGATGGCCTTTTTTTGCATATTTTTACGTATAACTCTCCATTAAAGGGTTTAATTTAAAAAAAAAACAAGTTCGGACTCGGTTGCACAGTTTACTCGTAGTAGGTGCACGGGCGACGGAACAGCTTCCGGGAGCGCTTGTGGTGGTATCGCTGCAGTTGCGGGAACCGGACTTTGGATTTGATTAACAGCTTGATACGGGCTCGACAGTTCCGGAGTGGAGTCCCCCACCGAATCGACCTTGATTATCCGGATCGAGTGGCCAAGGGCAATGTGATAGAAAACCATTTCGTTCAGCACTTCGATCATGATTTGCTAAAAAAACACGAAGAATATTAATATTTATGCAAATTCGAACTGGTTCATTAATTTATTACTTACCAACAAGTTATTTACGAAAACATTCATTTTAAAACCAAAAACAAATATTAAGTTTTTAACAGAAACGACTTCGTCGATTTGAGCACGTCCGTCGTTCATCGCCATCTTATACGAATGATTTTTTTTCACCGAACACCGTTCAATGCCTATACATTTCAATCTCACATGTTTTTCTCTTCGAAATTATGGGAAAAGTCAAATGGGGCAAATCGAAGTGAAATTCATGTGAATCTGAAATGAACACCTTGCGATAAAAGAATGAAAAAGGATTAGCTTGCCATCAGCTGATTTCAAATGAATATCACATCCATGTGACATGTTAAACATAATCGAGTCAAAGGAAAAGCATGTGAAATTGTTGTGCCGAATTTTTGAGGAGCTCACGTGAAAAAGCACTTGGTTTTGCTATGTCAGTTTCTTTCAGTGTAGTGCGCACAGTGAAAACATTTGTTTTTATTAATAATTCAATTTTTGTTATAAGAATAGAGTAATCTACGTGCGTATGTATTGCGTGTACGTACACGAAAAAAATGAGGTTAAATTTTGTCTGGCCAGCAAAATCCAATGGTGCGCTAGTGTGTTTACGCGAAACGTCATAAAGCTCTATTACTGTACACTGAAAGAAACTGACATAGCAAAACCAAGTGCTTTTTCACGTGAGCTCCTCAAAAATTCGGCACAACAATTTCACATGCTTTTCCTTTGACTCGATTATGTTTAACATGTCACATGGATGTGATATTCATTTGAAATCAGCTGATGGCAAGCTAATCCTTTTTCATTCTTTTATCGCAAGGTGTTCATTTCAGATTCACATGAATTTCACTTCGATTTGCCCCATTTGACTTTTCCCATAATTTCGAAGAGAAAAACATGTGAGATTGAAATGTATAGGCATTGAACGGTGTTCGGTGAAAAAAAATCATTCGTATAAGATGGCGATGAACGACGGACGTGCTCAAATCGACGAAGTCGTTTCTGTTAAAAACTTAATATTTGTTTTTGGTTTTAAAATGAATGTTTTCGTAAATAACTTGTTGGTAAGTAATAAATTAATGAACCAGTTCGAATTTGCATAAATATTAATATTCTTCGTGTTTTTTTAGCAAATCATGATCGAAGTGCTGAACGAAATGGTTTTCTATCACATTGCCCTTGGCCACTCGATCCGGATAATCAAGGTCGATTCGGTGGGGGACTCCACTCCGGAACTGTCGAGCCCGTATCAAGCTGTTAATCAAATCCAAAGTCCGGTTCCCGCAACTGCAGCGATACCACCACAAGCGCTCCCGGAAGCTGTTCCGTCGCCCGTGCACCTACTACGAGTAAACTGTGCAACCGAGTCCGAACTTGTTTTTTTTTTAAATTAAACCCTTTAATGGAGAGTTATACGTAAAAATATGCAAAAAAAGGCCATCGGTCCGGTTGGTTTTTTGTTTAAATAATTTATTGGAGTAATTTATTTAAAAAAAATACTTATTGTGCAATAAAGTGTGTTTGTAATCGCAACAAAAAATCTTTTTGAAAATATGCAGAAAACTATACTACAATTTCACGAACACATGAATTTCACTGGAAACCCATCCCATATACACTACAAAATCATTCAATATTCATGTGCACATCATTCCAAAGTCATGTGAGCTTTCACGTCAAATTAACGTGTTTTACATTTAGATTTGCAAGTTCGTGCGATTGATTTTTTTCAAGTGATTTTCACGTGACATTCACATGCCAAGTAGTATGGGGCAGATTCATGTGTAAAACATGTGATATTATCATGTGCCTTTCTTTCAGTGTAGTAAAAGTCAAATAGAGATCTCCACGGTTTCTCTCACGCACACCATGATTCTGTGTTAGTATTTGTATTTAAAGTATTGTTTTGGTTTTGATCGATTGTGATTGGTTGAATTCCGAGCAGCTGATTTTGTTTACACTATTTTTGCGCAGACATAGGCAAATCGAGTAGCCGAACTGGCCTGTAAAAACCAGCTGTTTACCACGTGCTCGTGGTATAACAAAGGACACAGCTGATTTTGACAGACGAATTATTCTACTCGATTTGCCTATGTTTGTGTGTAATTTTTTTACAAACTAACATACTCTCGCGTGTGGATATCTCTATTACACAGTAGTTACACGCAAAATCCAGATAACACAGATCTGTGTAAAATTTGACACAGATTGCCCAAAACCAGGAATACACAGAATCTGTGTAGAAGCCTTGTACACAGAACTGTGTACAGTCGTTGTCGTGAACTGTGTACAGCAGTTGTCTGTCAAATCTGTGTAATTTTGAAACAGCAATCTGTGTAAAATTTTACACATACACTCAAACCACGATGGTTTGACACCAACTGTTGTCAAACGAACGGGGTAATTTTTTAGTTTGACACCCCAGTTCACACACACACACACACACACACACACACTACCAAACATTTGTTTTGTGCGTGAGCGCCGTGTAAAAAGTGACAGTTCATCACTTTTTAGTTTGACTTTGACCCGAGGGGAACGACAGTGATCCATTGAGGTTTCATTACGCCGGATTCGGTCTATATTTAATCATTTTAGTTGAAACTCTGAAGATTTCATCGATTTTATCCATTTCATCGGATGTCTCGGATTTCGTCGGACTTCAGCCGAATTTGCCGTGTTTAATCGAATTTTGTTTGATATTATTTTAGTGTGTAAGCAAAGTTACAGCTGAATACAAAAACAAAACAAACGTCAAACAAACGGTCAAGGCAAAGACAATGAAAAAAACTGCAACAGCATCATCAATAAAAAAAGCATCATGTTTGTGTCAATGAACCTCAATGGAGCATCTGTTGTTGACTCGGATTCATTCGGATTTTTTGAAAATGCTGAAATTTTAACCAAAATCCAGGATATTTCACTGTGTCGTTCCCCTCGGATTTATCAGCACAGTTCCTGGTCGGTGAAAAGTAAGTGAACTAAAAATCCATTTTAAACTCTTTGTGTTCGTTCCAAGGGTCATATTACTCAGAAAAATAAGCTTTATCGTTGTGAACAATAATATCAGCAATCTAAGCTTAATTTTAGAACCCAATTGAATTATGCCATTTTAAATCTGCTTTTAAAAATTCGAAAGTTTCTTCGTCGTTGGTTTCTTCTATAGAGCTTTATGACGTTTCGCGTACGCACACTAGCGCACTATTTGATTTTGCTGGCTGACAAAATTTAACCTCACTTTATTTTCGTGTATGTACGTACACGCAATACATACGCACGTAGATTACTCTATGGCTCGACATAATACTATGAAATAAAGTTTTTTTGTTGTTGGAAAATGCAGACCTCCAATAACATAATTTAGCAGCGCTGGTCTTGCTAGCTCGCCTTTGGTTTAACTTACCGGCTCACATCTCTGTTCAATTTCACGATAGGATCTTTTTCACCAAAGCAAAATTTTGAGTCCAAGCGCTCCATCTCAAATTTGCGTGGCTTCCTTGGTGGCTTCCGAAATTTTGATTTCAAGTAAAGTTTGTTACCCATGCCTCATCGTGTACTGATGACAGGTCTTCAATTTCATTTTTGTTGTTGTACGCGTCATCAAAACAAAAAGTGATAAAATTAGTTTTTTGTTGGAAGTCTGCACCTGCAGCTAAATTAAAAATGATCGAAATAACAGCAAAATTAATCCGTGACCAAAGTGCCGTTTTTCTGTGCGGCGAAGTGGTCGAGTGCTTGATAACGTTCACGAATCCCACCCTTCCGGAGCACCGAATATCGCAGAGCAACTGGTGAGAAGTGGTTTCTCTTATTTAATTTGAAGAAATTTTTATAAATATCTCGATTTTTTTAGTGACATCCTGGAAAATCTAGCCTGGGCCACGGTGCAGATCCACTGCTACTGCAACTCCACCATTCAGGAACGCGGAGGATCGTCGGTTCCAGTGGACGCGCCCAACTCAATCGTCAAGAACGTCAGCGGATCGACGTCGCTGGATGCCAGCAATCAGCTGAAGGGCGAGGTTCTCAAGTCGACCGAGCCGAAAATCCTGTTCTGCGATCTGCGCCTTTCGCCGGGCGAGATGCGGCAATGTACGTGGCGGCGGGTTGGGTTTTGCGTGGGAAGAGGTTTTTGATTTGGTTCTTTCTCGTTTTAGTCATGTTCCGTGAGACCTTGTCGGTGAACACTCCGCCAACGTATCGTGGCGTGATGGTCAAGTATTACTACAAAATTACGGTGGCCACACAGAGGGTTGGGTCGACCGTGCAGGCATTACACATTCCGATTCGGGTGCTTCCGTTGCCTCCGGTCAATTGCAGCGATGAAGCGGTCACGCTGAACGACGAATCCAACGAAGATCTGGCCCCGAACAATCCCTTCCTGGAGAAGAAGAAAGCCCCGTCGAAGATTGAGTACGCGCTGCATTATCTGCAGAACATTACCGCGCGTAGAAGACCAAACTTTTATCTCATTTCGAACAAACGTGGCAAAGTGGGTCGATTCTGTCTGTTCAAACCGATCTACAAACTGGGCGAAGACATTGTCGGCACGCTGGACTTTAGCTGCGGCACGGTTCGGTGCGTACAACTGTCGGTCACGCTACAGTGCGAGGAAATTGTCCGCAAGAGGGCAACGGAATCGACTTCGGACGCGCCAATTGGTCGAATAACGAACTTCACCAAGCACCACGAGGTGTGTCTTGGGCTGCTCCAGACGCAGATGATTCTGCCGATTCCGCTGTACGTCAGTCCCACCTTCCAGACGGACCTGGTGGACGTGAGGTGGCGGCTGCACTTCCAGTTCGTAACCAGCACCAACGACGAGCTGAACATGGAAATCGACCGGGACACGCTCGAGTGGCACGCCCCGACCGACATCAGCATCGAAACGATGATCTGGAACTTGCCCGTGACGCTGTACCCGACGGCACCGGTTCAGATCCCACAAGCCAGCGGACTGTACACACTGAACATCAAGTAGAGGGAGAAAGGGACAATTTGTTTAATACGTACTAAATTATGCATGTTCAATAAACTAATGTTACAAACAATCTTTATTTAATCCGAATCTGAGCTCTCTCCACCCATGTTGCCCTCAAGGTTCCCCCCTTTGTCGCTTTCTTCGTCTTGCTCCTTATCCCAACCGGATTTCTTCCCGGACAAAAAGTCCGCCCTCAACGCGCCCCACGTGGACTTGGGTTCGTCGTCTCCATCACTAGCTCCCGATTCCTCCTCCGACTTCACCTCGTCCTTCATGTCCTCCTCCTTCTTAACCAAATTGTCCACCAGCTCCGACTTGGCCCGCGGTCCGTTCATAAGCGCGTTCAGGAACTCCTTCTTGCTCAAATTCTTGAGCACCTTTTCCCTTTTGTACTCCAGCTTGCCAGCGTCGGCCAACTTTTGGTTCACGTCCTTTTGCTGCTGCCGTACCGCGTTGAACAGCTGAACCGTTCCCTTGGTGGCAATCTTCTTCAACGCTCGCTCCCGCTCATAATCCCCTATCGATGGCCGCACCCGCAGCCCCAAAATATCCTTCAGCCGTTCCTTCTTGATCAGCGCCTTTTGTCGCAGCAACTCCCGGGCAATCTCCACATCCGCCGGCTTCTCCTCCTTCACATCTTCCTGTTTCGCCGCCGTTCCCACCTCCTCCCCAACGACCTCAAACTGATAACTCGGTTTCGGCTCTTTTCGTTTGCGCTCCAAGTCCACTTCCTTCGTGGCTTTGGACAAAATCTTGGCGTCGCCCCCTTTCCGCAAATATTTTGCCATCGTGAGGGCCCACTTGGATGCCGTCGCTTCCTGGTCATTTTCCGCGCCGTCGTCGTCGTCGTCGTATTCATCCGCGGACATTGGAAACTCCTCGTCGGACAGGTGCTGATCGTCGTCGTCTTCCATCCCGTTTGCTGAAAGTTCGCTTTCGCTGTCCGTTTCCGCGGGGGCGACAGCGACTAGAAAGGAGCAATGATTACATTTTCAACCAACTTAAGATTACGATATTCTCACCTTTCGCCTTTTTAGCTACTTTTACGCCTGCGACCATGGTTGAAGAGTGTTTTATATCCGGAAAAAAGTTTCAAATTCGGTGCAATTTCTTGTATCGACTTCACACGTGCTTGGAACACCGCCGCTTGATGTAAACATTTACCAACAACACGCTGAGAATGCTTTAGGTAGATTTTTAATAAATTTCAAGTCGAAACGTCATGCACGATTTTACACACGGTCATTGGGAACTGCGTCAAAACTATCTTTATTCTACCTGGCCGATATTTTTCACCAGCAATCTACACGCTCGTTCGGAATAATCCTTATTCGGGGTTATTTTGATTGAAATGTCGGATCATGAAAATTTTTCAAAAGTATAATAGTAATATTTGTGTCTCGATTTGTGTTAATCATTCCATAAATTAGAGAAAGGGCTCGAACCTTACTTGTTTGAAGAAAAGGGAGAAAATGGAGAAAATCGAAAACAATGCACGGTGAAGGAAATATATTATTAAACAAATTTTTAAGAATCAATACACTCAACCCCCGATGGTTGGTCACTTTTTCGTTTGACACTTTTTTAGTTTGTATTTACCCCGTTGGTTGGTCAAAGTCAAACTAAAAAGTGACGAACTGTCACTTTTTACACGGCGCTCACGCACACTATCTAAACAAACGTTTGGTAGTGTTTGTGAACTTCGTGTAAAGGGGTGTCAAACTAAAAAGTGACCCCATTCGTTTGACAACATTTGGTGTCAAACCATCAGGGTTTGAGTGTAGTAAAAGAAAGAGATTATAATAATTTATGGAGTAGAATAAACAATAGTTAATAAATAGAGGTAACAAACAGGCTTAGACAGGGCAGATGAATATTTATTAAAACAGATAAATAAAGAAAAGGAACATGATAAACAAAATTGACATCGCTGCCAAATTATGGGAACACAGTTAAGAAAATAGACAGTTTGTTACAACAGCATTAAAAGAGTGGAAAAGCGTTAAGAGATAAGAGAATCAAAAAAGTAAAATCAAATCAAATGAAGAATAATTAACAGAAGCCGTGTTAGAAAATCAGTTACATTACATGTAACAAAATAAACAGAAGATAGGTGGTACACCCTTACCAAAAATCATGATTTTTTGAGTTCCAAATCCCACTTTTCATACGATTTTTTGAGTTCAAGTACTACAACCATAAAAATGGTTATATGGGTGTGTACATGTATTGAGGACAATTTACAGGGAAAATGAGAAATTATTCAAATAGATAAATATAGAAAAGGCACATGATAAACAAAATTGACATCGCTGCCAAATTAAGGGAAAGCAGACAGTTTGTTACAGCAGCATCAATTGGTAAAATAGAGTGGAAAAGCGTTGAGAAATAAGAGAATCAAATGAGTAAAATCGAAATCAAATGGAGGATAGTAAACAGAAGCTGCGTTAGAGAATCAGTGAAACAAAATTAACAGAATATAGATGTTAGATAAAAACGGAAAGAAGAGAAACCCCGTTGTGTGATGTTTCAGGTACATCCACAGCAGTTGACTCAACATACTGCGAATCAAAACAATACCGTCTACAATCACAAATTACTTCCCTTTCCCACATTGACGCGCCCCTTTCTTCTAGCCGTCTCTACTCTGACCCTCGCTGGTCAAAGGTTTACGAGTCGTTTCCACAGGCCACCAGCTAGGTTACACCACAGACAAACAGACGTGACTCTCCATACAAATTATTTTTGAAATCCATCGTCCTTCATCAAACCACCAAATCACGGCGACGCCAGCGCTGCCTGGTGAGCTTATGCCGAAGCGCAGCCCAAACACACCAATACAAACCCATTACTGTCATGTGTCATGTCAGTGTATGCGTGAGACAATCAAGCCTTAACGATTGTAAACATTAACAGCTGTTTCGAAATAATTTTGTTGTTGCTGATCATCAGTAACAAAATCAAAATAAATAAATCAAGACCGACGGCCGAAAATGACGGTGGGTCGGTTCCACGGTCGGTTCCGTTTCCAATGGCAGAACCTCATGAGGCAAATCATGCGGCAGCACCTGCAGCGATGCAAAACAAACACAATGACAGAGACCACACCACTGGTCCTCCCCGTTGCTTGTATGTTCCGTCTAAGATTCCTCCTCCACCGAAAACATGAACCATTACACCTGACACCAGATATCCCGCTCACGAAAACACCAGTAGTGGCCGCCGGAATAGGAAAATCCAATTCAAAACTAACGGAATTTGATCCCCACGATGGGCGTTTGAAAACATTTGCGGGGAACGTGTCCACGGCGCAATTAAGTTGCCAGCGAACAAAACCAAAAGGGCCGAATGAGAAGAAAAAAGTCGCAAAGGGTGGCGCTCACGATCGACGCATCGTCAAAATGCCAAAAGGACGACCAGCAGCAGCAATCTGAGCAGCAGTCTACGAAGGATAAGCAGGTTGCTCCGAAGGAGATGACTCCACCACAGGATCCGGCTTTCTCCGCAGTAGCGGACGCCTCAGCAGCAGCCTCGACTTCGGCAGGCAGTGGAACTGGCCTGTCTGGTTAATAGTGGGGTAAAAGCAAGAGTGTGCTACTTCAGGTTTTCGGCACGGTTCGCACTCGTTCTGCCTCGTTGTACTACTCCATCATGTCCGACCGCTTCCGGTCCGAGTCGCCCTCGTGAGGTAGATTCGCCTCCGATTGATACACCCAAAGTCGTGCGTGTCGAAGGAGTGCCCGTAAATGTCCGTTTGCTCGTGTTTCTGCCGGAACACTACGTCCGGGACCGCTGGCTCTCGTCGTTCAGGTGCATTCGGCCGGATTCGAACTCTCCACAGATGAAGCGACCTTCCGGCGGGTTGAACTGGAGGCACTCGAGGTGGAAGGCTGTTTTTTTTTCATTTGCTGCCTCACACGTGCTCACGCTCAACTTAAAAACAAAAAAACACGCATCACACACACTGAGAAAAGACGGGCGAGCTGTCACGACAGCAGCGCCATCAGCGCCGGGTGAGTGGATGCCGAAACAAAATTGAATTTGAAATAACCGTTTTTGGAGGACGATGGTTCGGCACTCGAGTGTCCCGTCTGTTTGTCTGTGGTTACACCTTGTCATCATGATGACCAAACCAAGACAACGTGGAGGTAAGAAAATAGGACACTTGCAGAGAACCAGATCCATACTGTTTTTACCAAGATGATCTAACAGCACTTCCGGGATGTTCCTCGCCTGAGCGTCAAATTTGGCAGAAAATCACACTTCCCCATCTGAGGGAAGGCGGGAGGGAGCAGATGGAAATCTAACCTCGAAGAATCAAACGCAAAAAAATGGTTTGGGTCCAGAAATAGTAAATTGAAATGAAAAATTAATCACTATATCTCGGATTAGTTTTCAAAAAGCCGTAAGAGCCAATGGTAAACAAAGCCTTTTTTGCCTCGATTTTCGACCTACTTACGGAAAGCCAATTTATAGGTGCTTACTTGCTCCTATAAAAAGATACAACGTGTTAAAAACTCGTCTAAAATCTTCTTTTTTTTTGCTCGAAAATCACGTTTTAGACGAGTTTTGAGGACGCTGTATCTTCTTTCAGGAGCAAGTTAGCACTTTCCAGAGCATCCGAATTTGAGTGGATTTTTTAAATATCAAAATCCAAAATATGGTTTTCCCCATACAAATTTATATGGAAAATTGAATCGCTTTGCGCAATGTGAGGATTGAACGAATCGTTCTCAAACTTTGGGGAGTTGTTAAGGACCCCAAAAGGAACTGAAAAATTGCTCTGCTGGAAAATCGATTTTGTTATTACACCCTAATGTAATAATAATTTAATTCTCTGGATTTTTTAAATTATGGATTCTAAAGTGTAGAAATTCAAAAGTACAATTATTGAGGAACCCAAAAAAATTAAAAATTCAGGAATGCAAGAATTTTAAATTGAAAGATTTGAAAATTTTATGAATTAGCAAATTTTACAAATCAATAATTCAGGAATTCATGAATTTACAAATTCTAAAATCAGACTTTCAAAACCATAAAAAATGCATTTTTGGATTTCTTGATTATTGAATAAATAAAATTAAAAATCGAGAATATAACAAATATAAATTTGAAAATAAACAATCTTCAACATTTAAAAATGTCATGGTTTAAAACTTCCGGAATTCAAAAAAAACAAATTTTAATGATTCAAAAACTTGAAAGCTCTATGGGTCATTCGCCCCCGAATACTTAAAGAATCATAACAACATTGAAAATTCAAACAGCATTTTTTTTAAATCTAAACTTTAAAAATGTATATTGAAAATTAATCACCAAACCATCGGGTGCCACAAAAATTGATTTGTTTGCATCAGAAATTTGAATTCTCTTTCTCGCAAAAGTTGTTTATTATGCGACTTCAACGACAAAAAGTGACCCCTCAACCTGAACCGATAAGGCCCAAAATTGGCACAGTTACGTATTATTGCCTAAAGATTAGAGGCATCTCTTGATTTTCCAAAGTTTTTAATTTATCTTGTCACCCTACTGACCACCGATGTCAGAAAACATATTTTGCAAGGAAGGCTTTAGCTCGAGGCTCGTCATCAGGACACATTGGCAGTGATTTATTAGTTTTTGAGTTAAATGATAATTTTAGCACGAAGGTTTTCGTGAAGAAATAAAAAAAAATCAAAATTTCAAAACTCAATGTGATTTCGATTGACAAATTTCAAAATATAAAAACATAAAAACAAGGCTGCAATTCAACTATTTTAGAAGCTTAGAAATTTAAAAACACAAACATCTAAAAAAATTGAAAATAAAAAGAAATTTTATTAAATTCAGGAACAGTGTTGCAAATGAGTGATAAAAAAGCTATCAATAGATTATCTCTGCACCAAAAATATCCGAGAGTATAGTGAGAGAACGCGAGATGGCGATTAGGATCCGACCACGCATGACGTCCCGTCAAACTGCGTTTGCGAAATTGGTTTTGTGGCGGCTTTTGTGATTAAACGCTTTTGCGGTAGGATGATCGTGGAAGCGGGAATGAGAGAGAAAAGGAAAATGTCAATCGCGAGTGGGTAAACACGAGAACGTGTTCGGCTATGTTCGGCGCTGAGAGTTTCAATGAAGAGAGAAGAGCTGTTGTATTTGAGGCATGCATATTCAGGCGAGATAATTGTAGTTGCTGAGAGCTGATATTTTGATATTTTAACAACCCTGTTCAGGAATAAAAAAAATTAAACAAGTATTTAAAACACAAAATAGCACACCATTTTGTTAACCGGTCGCAATTCGTAATTCGCAATTTTCAGTGTAAGAACGGGCCTTGACCGATCTTATGCACCAGGTTCCCGACGAACACGCACTGCCCTTACACCTACATCTCACCCTTGCTCTGAGTCAGTACGAGCAGCACGCTAGAACACGCTTTGAGTGTTCGTGCCAGGCATGCACACCTTCTTTTCCGGTTACGCATTTTAACTCGGCCGGGGGTGGTACATTACGTAGGGTTTGATGTAAGTATAAGCGCCTAACCATTTATAGTGTGCCTATCAATTTTCATTAAAGCAAAAACTGTTTTATTTTTAGTTTGAATTCAAAAACTAATTGTTATTTAGTGTGTATTGTTTTCTCCTGAAATCTCCCCTATTGTTGAGTTGTGTTTATCTGTTGCTATTTCTTTTGTCGCGGTGTTGTGTTACAATATTTTGGTCCTAAGCTCGGTCCTAAGCATTTTAGAAAAGTTTTTCAAAAGTATAGTAGTAATATTTGTGTTAATCCTTTAATCATTCCATAAATTGAGTAAGGGCTCGAACCTCACTTGCTTAAGAAAAAGGTGAAGTTTCAAAACAATGGACAGTGAAGGAAATATACTATGTAGTAAAAGGAAGATAGTAATTTATGAAGTAGATATAGAAATTAACAATAGTTAATAAAAAGAGGTAACAAACAAGCTTAGATTGTATTGAGGGCAATTTACTGGGAAGATGAGAAATTATTCAAATAGATAAATAAAGAAAAGGCACATGATAAACAAAATTGACATCGCTGCCAAATTAAGGGAAAGCAGACATTTTTTTACAGCAACATCAATTGGTAAAATAGAGTGGAAAAGCGTTGAGAAATAAGAGAATCAAATAAGTAAAATCGAAATTAAATGGAGGATACAAGGGGTTGGAAACTCTTAGAGCTATAATTATTATGTCAACCAGTATATCAAAATATATGTTAGTATACTTATTATTTCCTTTACATATCGCCAGTATACTTACCAATATACTGAGAGTATCTTAATATAATAACAGTTTATTGCTTTTCGGTTAGTATACTAACAAGTATACTGGAATATCGTTAATATACTCAGTATTTTAAAGAAATATTAGAGTTTCCAGCCCCTTGGGAGGATAGTAAACAGAAGCCGTTTTAGAAAATCAGTGAAAACAAAATAAACAGAAGATAGCTGAAAGCTGAAATGGAAAGAAGAGAAACCCCGTTCTGCGATGCTCAGATACATCCACAGCAGTTGACTCAACATACTGCGAATCAAAACAATACCGTCTGCAATCACAAATTAATTCCCTTTCCCACATTGTCGCGCCCCTTTCTTTTAGCCGTCTCTACTCTGACCCTCGCTGGTCAAAGGTTTACGAGTCGTTTCCACAGGCCACCAGCTAGGTTACACCTTGTCATCATGATGACTAAACCAAGCCAACGTGGAGGTAAGAAAATAGGACACTTGCAAGGTACCAGAGCCATGCAGTTTTGTTCAAACAGCACTACGGATGTAGTTGGGCTCCTTCCGGGATGTTCCTCGCCTAGGTGTGTCAACCGACGAGTATCATCAGTATCAGGCACCCTTGGCCTGCTATCTCTCCTGAAGCTGGGAACAAATTGAAAATCGTTACATGACCCAACAAATTCAGTTCTACAGCTAGTTTGAACCCCTAAAATGATTTTGAACACTAATTATTTAAACATTAGTGTCGCATTTCTTTGCAAAACCACGTAGAACCACACGATGTTTTCCAACGACTCAAACAAAGCCAAACAATCAAATCAAAAAAGCTAACACACTGATTCGAAACAGCCCAAACATGCTTGACAGAAATTTCGCGACAGAAAATCGTCGCGAGTGTTAAACTCGCTCAATTCGGTTTAGTGCCGCGGCGACAATACAATAGTAATATTTGTGTTAATCATTCCATAAATTAGAGTAAGAGCTCGAACCTTACTTGTTTGAAGAAAAGGGAGAAAATCGAAAACAATGCACGGTGAAGGAAATATACTATTAAATAAATTTTAAAGAATCAATACACTCAACCCCCGATGGTTGGTCACTTTCCCGTTTGACACTTTTTTAGTTTGTGTTTACCCCGTTGGTTGGTCAAAGTCAAACTTAAAAGTGAAGAACTGTCACTTTTTACACGGCGCTCACTCGAGGCAGAATGGCCCACCTAAGTAAAATGCGCCAAAAACCATAGAAAAACATACAAATTTATGAATTCAGTGTAGTGTAGGCTTATGCTTTGGGATGTTCCCTTCAATGTTGTATACTTGGTTGATGAACATTTTCAGCTTAAAACTATTTTTGAGCCACTTTTTCGGCAACTTTTTCACTTTAAAAAAAAAAAAAGTTTTTTTCGGCAACTTTTCCTGGGTGCGGGGCAGAATGAGCCACCTTAGAAAACAAGCCATTTTGCCGTTGAAGGAAGATAATAAACGATTTAAGGGACCTGTCTAACATAGTTTCTATGAAGTTAGACCACTTTTATGAAAATAGTCACTTACCAAAACAAACATTTTTGAAAATAGTTTTAATATGTTGAAATAAGACACTATTTTTACAAATAAGCATCAAAACAACTTAAAATCAACTAATATAGCATAAAACGTGATTTGTGAACCTACCAGGAGCGACATAATCCATTTAACCAAAATTTCATAACTTTTGATTGTTTTTATAAGGCAGGAAAAGGGTGGTCCATTCTGCCCCCAAGTGGATTTAAATTTAACACGTCCACCACCAAGCCTCTAAATGATTTGAAGGTTCCGTTGTTATTTGATTACCTTCGTAATAGCTCCTGGTAACATTATAAACATTGAACAAACTTTTTCAAACAATCTGACCTTCGAGAAAGCTTATTTAAGAAACTCGAAATAAACAACATTTGCGTGGTTTTGTCAATAAATTTACATTTTTGCTTATAACTCGAAAATACAATGAATTCAAACATGGTTTTCGGTGTGATGATGTTATTTGACGTCCTTTATAAGACCCTTGCCTTACAGTTGGTTTAAATCCATTCTAAAGCCCAAAACCAAGGGTAGCCCATTCTGCCCCCTTGCCCCCGATTTTTTTTTTCATCGCATTGATAAAAACTTATCAGGATCAACTCGGATCTTCTTGCACCCTTCGACACAGTTGTTGGAAATTTAATTTCCTAGAATAATCTCGCACTTGAGTAATTTTGGGCGAGACCCGCGCCACCTAACAGAAAAAAGAGAAGCGATGTTTTCCCCATGCATTTTCGCGATTTTCCTTCATCCTTCATTCACCGATGTAAAAAAAACGTTACTTAACCCATCCTCAGGTGGTTGGTGCTTTCCTCACATTTGTAATGATATCCAAAATAGACACAAAAGGGCGGACTTTTCAGTGTTCTGTCAACTTGACTTTTTATTCATACCATCAGATTCAGATCTTCATATTTCTGGGCACTTCCCAAGTAACCGTGGGACTGTATATGGTAGCTTTAAATCCCCTCTATATCAACATATAAAGTATGCATACAGAGTCTCAAAACTTTATATTCACTTTATACGCATGGAGGTAAAATTGAGTGGCGACTGGTAGAGTTGATATAGAGTTATACCGCGGTAAAACGTCAAAATACTACCTTACCGACAGTATTTGAAATAGAAAAAAAGCTTTGCGCGCAGCTCTCTCTCTTGGGAGAGTGCTTTTCACGCTGGGATGACGGTTTTTGAAAGCTTGTTTTCGTTTTTTTGCTGTGTTGTGCTTCATTCGAGATTCTAAACTGCGTGTTGATTTGATGTTCAGACACTTCAAACCTTTACAAGATATTGATAATCTTCACAATATTCATCGACGAACGGGCTAGGGCACGGAGCACCGATTGCGCACCCGGTCCCGGGGTCTTGGTGCAAGTTCTGCCGGCGGCACGCAGCTTCATGTGCAGCGAGGTTATTCCGAGGGACTTGCACTTTCCGCCTACGTACAAAGCGGCCACATAGCAGCGTAGGGCGAGCCTCGTCACGATCAGCCTTGACCTTCATGTCGCCGGTGCACCGCCAGATAGTTACTTGCCCAAAAGATCCGTAACGTGGACGAAGGTATCGTTGAAGCTGGCGTAGACGTATGCCACTCCGAATACGATCTCGTCCGAGTAAAACCTGGACCTCCTCCAAACGATTTTTCCTGCATCAAAAAAAAAAAAAAAAAAAAAAAATACCACCAAATACTGCCAAACTTTCTTTGCTCTCACTAATGTTGAGTTAGTGTTTTGAAACATTTGAAGAAATGTCAAAGTGTGATGTAACTTTAAAAGCTTACTTTACATTGATATATAAAGCTTACCATTAATGCTTTGAAACATTATTGAACTAAATGCTTTGAAACTTTAATTGGCTGTTCTATATGTCATTATACAGTAGATAATAATGTTTCAAGCTACAAATGTTTCGAAACATTGGGAAAGACTATTTAAAGTGTCATAGCATCGTGAAAGTTTATTTAGAGTGGATTTAGAATTTTGATTTAGTGCTTCTGGTTGCTTGGGTTATGTGCTTACAACTTATGATAGGGTAGTTCTATTGATAACCTATCCAACAGCAGGTTGCATGAGAGATCCTGACAACGTTTTCATCAAAATATCTGAGTTACGGCCTCCAAAAAGTGCATAAGTAACACTTAAGTGCTCATAACTTTTAAAAAGGTTGCCAGATCTTCAATGTCTTGGACGCGTTGGAAAGGTCATGACGAGGTATCTTACAAAAACCACCCTTTTTACGATCTTCCGAACTTTAGTCAACATCGTTTTTTTAGCATAACTTTTGAAGTACTTAACTAAACTGTATAATGTTTAATAGCGACTTATGGGACCCCAAGACGGATCGAATGACGCCAAAACGGACAAAATCGGTTGAGCCAATTTTGAGATAATAGAGTGACAATTTTTTGATCAACATCACACCACACACACAGACATTTGATTCTGAGTCGATAGGTATACATGAAGGTGGGTCTAGGAGGTCTAATTGAGAAGTTCAGTTTTCGAGTGATTTTATAGCCTTTCCTCAGTAGTCAAATTTGAATTAAATTTAGGAATCAAAAAATTAAGAAATTTTAAAATCAGGAAATTAAAAAAAAGTACCTATTTAAAACACACACTAGCACACCATTTTGTTTGCTGGTCGTTACATAATTTGTCCTCAACCACTTTCGTGTTTTTTTTTCAGATTTTGTGAGGTTATCCCAAATTGCGGAACATCAAAAGGATTTGTTTCGGATAATAAAATTAAATTAAACCAGAGACAATTGAGTTATAATTAATTTATTCCGTTTCAAACTACCTTTGTTTGCAGCAGAAAAGAACGCGCTAGGTTTTTCATTGTTCGTTTCACAAATATCAATTATTAGCCATTTGTTTTTTGTTGCATTGAATAAGGGTTTAATTTCTGTTTTACGTTTGACGACGCGTCTGATCGTCAATTTGAGTGTGTGTAATCCAAAAAAGAAAACGGAATCTTTGTTTTTTTTTATTTCTTTTTTCCTCTTCTCCTTCTACATTTTCACGGGGCATCACGGAAAGCTTTCTGTGCATTCATTTGTTTTTTTTTTTTTTTTTAGGTAATCGTAATTTATAGTCTCGGTTGACGACAACTCAGTTTTTGGGCTTTTTCTTCTGCTCAGCCAATAGTCATTCTCTTTCTCGCGGATGCTGTCATTTGCGCGCACAATTTGCTCTTTTTACTCATTCATAGTTCTTTTTGTTTGTTCTCCTAGAAGATATAATATATGTATATGATTTATCTAACTGTTACTTTCTAGTTATTCATTTTTATCCTTTCTTTTATGTATAAAAAATAATATTTCACATGTCTTTTTCAGCGACGCTCGCGCGCAAACGTGGATTTCTTCTCTATCTCGATTTCGTGCGCGCGCTCTCTCTCTCTTCCACGATACTGGTTTGAGGGGGGTACACATTTAGTTTTTTTTATAAGTTTGTCCTTTTACTTTCGTGTGTTTCAACAAGTCGGGAAATAAATAGTAGGGCATTTTTGCAACAAGCAGGAGTCGGCTTGTTGCACTAAACTTGATTCGATGGAATCTTTCTCGAGCAAACACAAATAAAAGATGGGGTTAACGTGGCTTAAAAAGTATAAACTGTGTGTGTTGGTGGTTAATGAAGGAGTAACGTTTCTTTAGTACTAAATATACGTAGATATTCATTGTTTTTAACAATCGGTCGATTGAGGGGCAACATATAAGGGACATTGATTACTTAATTGAGAGTGTTTTCATTTTCTTGTTCTTTCGTGTCTAATGTTACGTGTATGTTGGTTGCTTCTACGCTGGAAGATTTTCTCAGGGTTTTTTTTACGTAGTAAATTCGGTGACAAAATGTGGCTCGCTACGCACTATATGAGTGATGAGAAGTTTAAAACTAAATCGTACTTGATCAAATAAATTCATGTAAATCGGTATACAGATTCTTGCTGGGTTTTCATATATTAGTGAAAATCCACAAATAAAAAAATAAAAAAAAGATTGCTCACTAGCGCAACCTGTTGCCTGTTGCGAAAATATCAATTTCTCACTAAAATATGTTCGAGGGAAATCGATGCGTTAAAAATTTAGGTCGCTCTGCGCATAATGGCCATCATTTTCGACTACGGCTTGCTGCGAAACTTTGAAAAATATTTGCAACGGTCTTAAACTGGATGTCAAAAGAAGCAATTTTTCATGACAGATTTGTCCATACTAATTTTTGGGCTGACCATTAAAGAATTGCTGTGCAAATATCCAAAAATCAGTATTTCGATAAGGGTGTTTCTGATTGATAATGTTTTGTAAAGTTGTAGGATAAGTTTGTTTGTTTGCCACCTCCTTTAACCGATTAAGGGTAAAATTTAACTATTTCAACTCATATTTGCAAAAATCTGATTTAAGTAATATTTTTTCGAATATTTGGAAATCGTTAATTGAAACCGAACTGCTCTATTGAATTTTCAACAAACTGCCAAAGGCGTCAAAACCAGAGCTGTGGTGAGTTCAAAACTGCCGTGGTGAGCTTCCAAACATTTTGAATTGACCGTTAAAATGTTGCATGACGAAATTCTAAAGCAGATTTACGTACGTTTGTCTGTGAGAGGGTTCTTGCGTTTTCAGCAGCATGGGCGGGGTAGGGGAGTATATTAGTCATTATTTCTCTTAGTTTACATGTACAACGTTTTTCGCTTCACTGTTTGGAATTGGGCTCTTATTAAAAAGGAAAATGCTAACCTCTCTTTTGATTTTCGCAGCGGTACCAAAAAAATAAACCAGGATTCCTTCAGTTTCGGAAATGCGGAAAGCGAAACAAAATGCGTTTTTCGTATGTGAATATACTACAACTGATTAATTTGGGTAATTTATACTCGTATCCCATCCTAAAAATTCACAATAGTTTGTTCTCATACTAATAACACTTATGTATCTCTCCCTTTCACTCGGAAAGTCTACACGGTTCGGGGTCACGTTTCGGGTCACAGTCTCATCTGCCAGAACACAGTCAGCTCATCGTCCTACCGAGCCTGTTTGGTGACGGTCCGGACAAATTTTGATTTCATAAAAAGCAACTATTGGATCGAATTTGAGCATGATTTGCACGCACGACACCCCTTCTCAAGACCGGCTTTTTAGGTGTGGCGCTTTGAAACTCTAAGATTTTTTTGTTCTACCGATAATAGGATGAATTTTGACAAAACTCGGTACGATCTAGGACTGAAATTCGAGATAATCTGTGTGTGGAGGTGTGTGTTTTTGTGTGGCGATCACTACTTTCGCGCGCGATTCAGTCCTCTTCTTTTAGTCACGGTCTGTGAAAGAAAGAGCAAGAAGAAGAAAAAAAGGGAACATGTCTTTATGTCGTAATCCGAGCAAAAATATCCTGGCAATACTTTCGGGATACATAAGAATTCCGCGGGCGCGTTATATCTCTACAAGGCAGCTGCGAGTGTGACCCTACCCAGTGACCCGGAACCCAACGCTGATCACTTCTTCTTACCTTACCAAAGTCTCGCGGGGGTTGTCACATCGATCTTCGATCACTCACTCAATTTCGCTCGCACGCTCGCTCGTTCACACACTCTCACGCGCACGCGCTCTCAACACTACTGCATCGCGCCGGCCGACTTGAGCAGGTTCAGTTCTTTCTCTTTCGCTTGCACCACCGAGCGCCAGTGGATGTCCTGTTCGATTACTTTCGATTCTAGGTTTTTCAGCATGATTTCCTGCAAGAGAAAAGGGGTGGAGAAAAAAAAATTGTTTTATAGTAACAATAAAGTAATACCTGTTTTAACAGTACAAGTCTTTGGTTTTTTTTTTTTTTTTTGAAAAGGTCCAATAAACCAAATTTCCCGTTTTTGGGTGTTTTTGAAACCGCCTTGAGTCAGGGGTATTGAAAAACACCCAAAAAGCAAAAACTTAAAAAAAACCCGATTTAATCCCACCAGGGGTGAGATAAAGCCTTTCTTACTAAAGAATTTAACTTCTTTCAATTCATAACATCGACTTGTTACAAAAAATCTTATGATGAAAGCAAGGTATTATTAATGATGTGTTTTCCAAAAGAAATTGAAAACGCAATTATCACCAAAAGAATATTTTTAATCGCACAAATTCTTAATCAAACAAGCGTTTATGACAAACGCGAGCATAGCAAGCTTCCCATGCGCCAGTGACGACGCACACTGCGGTTTTGGTGTTCTAGTTTTGGTACGAGCCCAAAAATCGAACAAAGCAGGCGCAAAGCAAAAAGTTAACCGCACAGTGGAAAGCTTGCCATTCAGCATCTACGAAAGTGAGAGAGTCAGAGATGCGCTTTGAAACTGGCGATTACAACCGCACCACTACACACTCAACCGCGAGAACCTTAGGTAGATAGCCATAGAGGAGAAAAGCAACTCGCGACAAAATTTGGAGGCTAGGAATGTAGGTTGATCTAGTGGACTGTATTTTAGGGTCGTATTTTTCCTTCGATTTCGGCCGGAATGAAAGACGCGTGCGAATCGTACGGTTACGAGCTAGACAATGAGCGGTTTATTCTAAAAACTAGGTGTGCGCAAAAAGAAAAGCAAAGAATATAATTCAAAGGTAGCGCAGTTTTGGTTTTGTAGTAGTGTGCGTTCGATCTCATCGAACATTCTCCCCGGGCGTTGAAATGAACCATTTCAATTCTTCGCCAGCTTCTCCTCCGGTCGCTCCTCCGGCTGGACCTCCTGGTCCAACGGTAGAAGACAAATCTCGTGCACTGCACGCTTCAGCTCTCCCTTGGGCGTCCTCAGCGTCACGACTCTGGTCACGTTGTCCTTTCCCGGATGCAGCACCACAATCCGAGCGAGAGGCCACTGCATCGGTGGCGTGTTGCGGTCGATGATCAGCACCAGGGCGCCCGGCTTGATCGTCGTTTTCTTGTACCACTTTTGATGGTTCTGTAATTCTGGAAAGGTTTGTTACAAGCTCTAGGTGGATAGCTCTTGTACACAGGCAAACGAAGAGACAGACGTATCCCTTCGTTATCGTTGGTTTCCTCACAGCAGCGTTGGATTTGATCCAGAACGGGCCAGCAAAATCGATTCCGGTTCTGGCGAACGTTGGTGCTGGCTGGACTCGGTATGAGGGCAAATCCCCCATCAGCTGCGACGTCTTCGTTGGGTTGACCCGGAAACAGGTGATGCAGCTGCGGACCACCTTCCTGATCGTCGTCTTCACATTGAGCGGCCAGAACCTCTGTCTGACGACGGCGAGAAGTCCCCGTTGACCGAGGTGCAAGTTCTCCTCGTGCAGGTGCCGAATGAGGAGCTCGGTTATCGGATGCTTGGCCGGCAACACCATCTGATGGCGACTGTCGTACGGGATGAAGGCGTGTTTGATGCGCCCACCGACCCGCAGGAGGCCATCGACGTCAAGGAACGGGTTGAGTCCGCACAGCCGGTGCCGTGCTCTCTTGTCGTCCAGTAGTGCAGCAATCTCGGTGTGGAACGCCTCGGCTTGAACCAGCTTCACGATAATTCCTTCCGCACGCTTGATCTCCTTACCAGTGAGCCACCCCTTGGTCACCTTCTTGCGCTTTGAAATGATGAACTCTGCAAATCGAGCGACGTAGGCCATGGCGCGTCGCAGTTTGAAGAAGTCACTCACGTCGTCGAAGGCTTTCAATCGTTCAACAGCTGTCAAAGCGAGCGCAACCGCTGATTTCAGTTCTGGGAGTCTTTCATCGGGAATCATCGGTCCGGCGTCAGTTGTCGTCGGCACTGCAGGCGGGCCATCCCACCAGATGGGGCTCTTCAGCAGCTTGTTCGGAGTTGTGCCTCGGGAAATCAAATCAGCAGGATTGGAGTCAGTGCAAATATAGCCCCAGCGAAAAGCTCCAGTCAGTCGCTGAATTTCTGCTACTCGATTGGCCACAAACAACTGCAGATGTTGCGGTGGCTTTCGAATCCAGCTGAGTACGATTTGGGAGTCGCTCCACAAGTTGACTGAAGCGAACGTCGTACTTGTCGACGACAGCACCTTGGTTACCAAACGAGCGAGCAGTAGCGCCGCCAGCAGTTCGCCGCGCGGTGTTGAAATCTCTTTCTTCTTCTTGGTGGCCTTGGGGAGCAATCTCGACTTGCTGCATACCAGCTTCATGACGGTCGATCCGTCCAGTCGAGTCAACCTAGTGTAGATGCAGGCGCCGTAGGCTTGGTCCGACGCGTCGCAGTACCCGTGCAGCTCCACGAACTGCATCTCCTTGTAGAGAATCCACCTCGGTAGGCGGAGTTTCTTCAGAACCGGCAGCTCACGCCGGAATGACTGCCATTGTCGACCCATGTTCGGGGGAACGAGTTCGTCCCAGTCCGTCTTGAGAGACCCCACTCCGCGCAGGATCAATTTGGCCGCGGTCAGGACCGGCCCGATGAACCCTAGCGGGTCGAAGATCTTAGCAACCTGGCTGGCGACCTTCCGCCTAGTGAGTCGCTCGTTGCTAGCTGGCTCGAAATCCACCACGTCGAAAGAGAACGTGTCGCTCGCCGGTTGCCAGGCAACTCCGAGTGTTTTTACGAGGGCGTTCAAATCGAGCTCAGCAACGTTCAGTTTGGCTCCTTGTTGTGCTTCCGGAATGGCTTCCAGAATCGAGGGCGCGTTTGAGCACCACTTGTGTGCGGCGAAACCACCGCATCGCAGCAACCCGACGATCTCTCGTTGCAGTTGAAGTGCGTCGTCCAGAGACTGCGCACCCGTCAAAACGTCGTCGATGTAGCAAGAGCTTTGTAACACAGCGGCAGCGCGTGGAAATTCTGCTCCGTGGTCGTCGGCGAGCTGGTTCAGGGTCATCGTTGCTTGGAACGGTGACGAGGCGAGACCGTACGTTACGGTCAGCAAATCGAAGATCTTCAGCGGCTGGTTCTTGTCGTCTCTCCAAAACACTCGCTGAAATCGTGCGTCGTCGGGGTTGATCCTCACTTGGCGATACATTTTTGGGATGTCCAGGGTAAGCGCGAACCGGTAGCACCGGAAGTTCAGGAGTATCGCCATCAGATCGTTTTGGACGGTCGGTCCGGTCATCAGGGCATCGTTTAGTGAGACGCCGGACGTGGTCCTGGCGGAGCCATCGAACACCACCCGCAGCTTGGTCGTCGTGCTCGTCGGTTTGATGACACAGTGGTGCGGGAGATAATACGCCGGTCCACCGTTATCTGCATCTTCCGTGCGGACTTCACGCATGTGGCCCAGGTTCTCGTATTCCTGCATGAATGCAGCGTACTGTTGTTTGAGTTCCAGTTCTCTGTCGAGTCGCCGCTCGACGGTCAGGAAGCGTTTCATGGCCATCTGCTTCGAATCGCCCAACTGGTTCTTCCGCTCGTTGAACGGGAGTCTGACGATGTATCGTCCTTCGCCGTCCCTCTGGTGAGTACGGCGAAAATGCTCAAGGCATTCGGTATTCGATGCCGTGTCGCCGGGCCCGGGGGCCAACAGCTCGTCGCTGCCTTCGATCGTCCAGAACTGCTTGAGGATGTCGCTGAGGCGGTCATTCTCAGTCACAGTGCAGAGGGTTCGTAGTTTCGCTGGACTTGCACTGGACACCGATCCTCCGACGATCCAGCCAAGTTTTGTGTCACGCAGCGTTGGCAAGTTCGGCCCCATCTCGATTTGCTCGCTCTTGATGAGGTCCCAGAAAACATCCGCACCGATCAGCATGTCGATTTTGTTACGCTTGAAGAACGCAGGGTCCGCGAGTTCGGTCCCTGGCGGGAGCGGCCACTTGCGAACGTCGATTGAGTAGGACGGTAGTTCCCCGGTAATCTTCGGTGCGATGAGCGTCTCGAGTGCCAAGCTGAATTCGTTGACTCGTGACTTGATACGGACTTCGATCTTGGATCGAATGCGCGTGTCCAAACCGTTCAATCCGCAGACGAGGAAACTGGCGGGTTGTCTTTCGAGAGCGAGTAATTTTGCGAACTGTTCAGTCACGAAGTGCGTTTGGGACGCTGAGTCTAGGAGGACTCTGCACGGATAGCTGACGCCTCCACTGCCGTAGGCCAGGACGACGGCAGTTGACAGGAGCGTGACGTTCACGGATCTCTCGACCTGGGCACAAAGCGTTGCGGTCGTCTCCGATCGGGTGCTGCTAGAACCAGTTGCCTGTTCCGTCCGAACCTGCGGCTCTTTCGACCGGCACAAATCCGCTTCTTCGTTCTTGGACGACGGATCTGCCGGCTTCTTGTCTCCGACGTGCAGCAGAGTGTGGTGGCGTTTGCCACACTTCTGGCAGGAACTCGATGAACACTCGCTGAGGCGGTGTCCACGTTGTAGGCAGTTGTAACAGGAACCACTTTTTCTCAAAACACTGTACTTTTCTTTGGCACTGTAGTTCTTGAACTGATCACACTTCCACAACTCGTGGTCACTTTTACACACTGCACACTTTTGCTCCGTCGTTGACACCAACGTGTTGCTTCTAGCCACCGCACGGGATGGCTTCGTCGCTTCCGAGTTTGACTTCGTGTTGACCTCGATCTTCTCCAGAATCTTGCAGCGTTCCTTGAGAAAGGCGATCGTCGCTGCGTACGCTGGAAGCTGACCAGCTTTCTGGCGAGTCTCCCAGGTCTTCCTGGTGTCTTTGTCCATCTTGGCAGACAGAACGTTGAGCAGCATCTGTTCTCCTAGTCCCACGACTGGTAGGTCCAAATTCTTGAGGGCGTTCACGTTCTTGGTGCACGTATCCAGTAGCTTCCGGAGTTCTTCGGCACTCTCCTTGGTGATCTTGGGCAGGTTGAAGAGCGCCTCAATATGTTTATCGATGATGAGGCGGTTGTCCTCGAATCTCTCCTCCAGACTGGCCCAGGCAGCATCATAATCATTGTTTTTAATGGTCTCCTCATCGATGAACCCCATCGCCTTTCCCTTCATACAATCCTTGAGGTGATAGAGTTTGATAGCCGGAGACTCCGTCTGGTAGCGCGCCATGATCGTCGTGAACATACACTTGAAGGACTTCCAATTCTCGTAGTTTCCATCAAAACTCGGAAGCGGAACACTCAACGGCGGTGGCTGGACCACAGCGGCAGCCGCATTCGCCGGGACGAGCTGATTCGCCGACGCCAACGACGGGCGCTGCTCCCGTTTGACGGCGGTTTCTAACAAGGTCTCCAGCTTGATGCTGACCTCGTTGTACAGGTGCTCGAACTCAATGTAACGGTTCTCTTGTTCCGTTCTCGCATCGTCAGAGAGGGGCAACGCGACAATTTCATTTTGGATAGTGTTGTACTCACGATAACAAGCGTCCACATTTTTCGAGTTTTGACGCAAAAACGGAATGTTTTTGAGGTTAGGATTTTGCCTTCCCTCCACTACGTCGACCAAAGCCGTGCTGATGCGCGTCAATTTCGACTTCACTGCCCCTCGCTGACGGACGAGAGCTTTCACTTTTTCTTCCATCTTCCTTTTCAGCTCTTTTCGCTTGTGCTCCAAAATCTGCTCCCTGATGGGGCTGTAGAACGTCTTCTTTTCTTCCTTTTGTTCCTCAGTTTCCCGAGCGCGAGGCTGGTGCATCGTTTTCCATGCTGGGAACACTGATCTTTTTTTTTTTCACTGAAGCGGGCTCTCGCGAATTCAAGATGGCGCCGCTACACTCGACCGACACTTTAGCCGAACCGAATGCTCATTTTCGCGATTTTCCGTCGAAAATCCACTTTCCCGTAACTTTAACCGGTTCACTACTTCATTCGGCACAGAAGGACCAGAAATTTATGTAGGTTGATCTAGTGGACTGTATTTTAGGGTCGTATTTTTCCTTCGATTTCGGCCGGAATGAAAGACGCGTGCGAATCGTACGGTTACGAGCTAGACAATGAGCGGTTTATTCTAAAAACTAGGTGTGCGCAAAAAGAAAAGCAAAGAATATAATTCAAAGGTAGCGCAGTTTTGGTTTTGTAGTAGTGTGCGTTCGATCTCATCGAACAAGGAATTTTGACAGGTATGATTTTCATAAAGTATTCGCCTCCTTTTCTCTCCCACAGAAAACCTGGGAACGAGGTAGCTGTCAAACTAGGCCAAAATGTTAAAGTCACTCACAAAATGAACTTTGAGTGATTTGAGTTCATTTCTGACGTCACGATTTTTTCCTCTATTGGCGTCGCGAACATTGAAAACTTTGAAAACGATATAAAGCTTAGAAGCTTCGAAAGCTCCTATTGGAATCCAATGAAAAAACGAAGTTGACTTTATAGCTGTCGGCCACCATTGCTAGTACCAACCACTAGTGTCTTCCTTTTATCTACAAGGACTTCGCCGCCCTGGGCTCCTAAGTGTATGAAAGTATGGCACGGAGCGACGGCGCCGAATACCCATATTTACACAAAGAATTTTAGAGCGCCCGCCGCGGGATTCGAACCGGCGACCTCTGGATTGTGAGTCCAGCGCGCGGTCCGATTGATCCACACGGGCGGGACGAATCCAATGAACTCTGTTAAATAAACTGACGAAATCACGACAAAATGAAGCCTACTTAAAGGCGATTTTAGGAGCACACGGGAAACAAATTGTTTGTAGCGGGATGAATGTCCTAAGTCACAAAAGTTTTTGCATAAACATTGGACAGTTATGCAAAAAACGGACAGAGCAAAAGAAACCGAAAAGCTACGATATCTTACATGTTGAAGGAAACATCGGTAGACAAGCTACTACAAACGAGTATAAGTCGAGCCACAAAATATATGCGCCAGTATTCGAAGCTCAACTTACTTGGCGACTTTAGCGATTTTTCCGATTAAAATTCATGCTGTATCGTATTATTTACGAAGATGAAAATGACGTCCAGCCATAAAGTAAAACCTATGCCTTTCTTTAGTAAGAAAGGCAAAACTCTAGAAGTAAACCTTCCCTTTTAAGGTTAAATTCCCTGTTTTAAGCATCATCAAGCTACACCCAAACGAATCTCAATTCAGGGATGAACAAGTTACTGACATCTTTTGACAGCTCTTCTGCCAATGCACAGTGGTATAACAGATCGCAGAATTAAGTGGAAATACGATTATCCGAAAAATGGTTCAAGTTTAGTGTCTTCGAAAAAGTTAATTTAACTGGGAAGTGGCAACTTATGACTTTGTTGAAAATTAGGGTGGTTCACGATTAGGGTGTTTCAGAAAATCCTTCTATCCATATCAATCTATGCAACTTTGTCGAAGGCTCCAAATTATCATCTCACATTCTAATCTTTCTATGACTTAATTCATCAAAAGCATCAGAGCAAACACTTTTAAATCATTTTTTTTTTGTACGTAGAAATTCATAAAATGTAAAACTTTATGCTTTTTAATGAAATTTGCGCACTATTATCTTTGTCAAAACTACAAGTATTGCTTAGGACTCGAAAAATAATTCAAAAATTAATTTGAACTTTGAATAAGTAAGGCTAGATTTTAAAATTTATAAAACATTGTTATCGCAAAGATAAGAAAATTTCACAAATTTTCTTTTTTTTCTCTTACGCTTTATGGGCTTCATCTTCAATGTGTCAATCTTCAATGCCTTTATGCTTCGCTTCGCTCGGAGACGGTGATTTTAGCGGATTGCAGACTGGCATTCGCCATGTGTGAGTGTCTAAGCCCATGTTGCATAGAAGTTGATAATTGGGCGTTCGGGCGTCCCAAAAACAAAATTAAAGTGGTAAAAACTTTGGTACATAACCCTAAAATGATAGATTAGGATGAAACATTGTCTCCACACAACAAAAATTTCCTAAAAATGATTTACAACCCGCGCGCTGAGCTTGAATGAAAAAAGTGCCTTTTTCAAGTATTTTTTTTTTCCAAAATGCACGTATCAGTCTTTCAAATTTGATTGTCTGGGGCCTCAAGTTATAGTTTTATGTCCCCATAACAAACTTCTGTACAGACAAAGCCCATAAAAACTTGTGTTTGGGCATAGCAAGGTGAAAAAATCCTTCCGCCAAACATTTTCCAAACAATTTCACTTAAGTACTTTTTGCTTGCAAATTTGATTTTACATCGAAAAATTAAATTGAAACATTTTTGCGACCAATATTTATTTTTTTTTTGAAAAAATCAGTATTGATTCAAAAAATCATAACTTAGTCAAAGATTTTTGCCCATTCTGGAAATTTCTGAAATGTTGGGATTTGATGTCCCCTAAACCATATCAGAAAATGAAAAAAAATAAAAACTTTGTTTTTTTTTGCAAGTCAAGCTTTAGTGACAAAAAGTGAAATTAAAGATCACCAAAAAAAAAAATTTACCGTGTATCGCATTTTTTTTAGTGTAGTGCTTATCTAAACCTACAACTTTGACGAAGACAGCAAAACGATCGAAAATTCCTTCAAAAGACACAGATTTTTGAATTTTCATACCTAATTTTTGTATGGACAGCTGCCAAATTTGTATGGAAAATTATATGGACAAACTAATTATGCAAAACGGCTTCTTTGTATGTAAGTTTCAGTTGGATTAAAAAAAAAATTTTTTTTTTCGTAGAGAATTGCTCTCCTTCTCTAGATACAGATTTTTTAATATTTTTTGTATGGACAGTTGCCAACATTGTATGGGGACTTGTAAGGACGAACTAATGATGCAAAATGTTTTCATTGGTCATGAAGAAGAACCGTCAGCAGGGGTGAGCAGCAAACTTACCGTGTCCGCGATGATCGTCTTGTACTGATCGACGGTCTTCTGGAGCTGTTCGTTCCGCTGCGCCAGCACCTGCTGGTCCTCCAGGTCTCCCTCGGGGGCACCATTCTTATTGCTGCCGTCGTTGCCGTTGGCGTCATTATTTTCGTATAAACTACTATTATTGTTACTACTCCTACTATTGCAGTTGAGGTGCCCCACCTCGGTGCTATTATTACTGTTGGTGGTGGTGGTGGTGACCGCGACCGAGGCAGCCGCCGCCGCCGCCGCAGCAGCAGCTTCTGTGGCAGTTCGGATGCACTCCTGCTGCTGCTCCTGGATGCAGACAACGGTGGACTCGAGCCAGCTGTAAAAGTTGGCCGCGTCCAGTGGCAGTGCCGAGACGATCTCCGTCGGGAGCAGCTTCACCAGCAGATCCTTGGTGCGGTTCTGTTCCTCCAGGATGACCTTGTCGATGTCGACCTTGGGTGCGGGCGCTTCCACGACGACATGGTTGGACGCAATTTTACTGGCCGCCGCCGTCAATTCCTGCAAGAGAGTTGTGAACCATCAACCCCCGCGTTAGTTATTTTAAGTTTTTTTTTTCGCTTGAAACACTTACAACTTTGCTACTTTGACTCGTGTTAGTGGTGGCCGTTTTGCTTTGGGCCACTTGCAGTGCCTCTATCAACTTCCAGTTCTTCATGCGCAAATCCTAACAACGAGCGTGAGCAGTGGCCAAAATGGTGAAAGGAAGGTTTTTTGGTGGTGGTGGTGGTGATGGGTCAGGTCAGGTGGGTTAGAGAAATCGGGAAAAGGGCAGAACAGAAGATTATGTAGTTTAAACCAAAACAATAGCAAGCTAGCGACAAGGGGATGGTGATTTTTGCAGTCTTGTTCAAATTGTGCAATTTTTTGGTTGGTCACTCAAATGTCGAACATTTGAAATACAAAGATTTAAAAGAAAGTCACTATTTATTCAACGAAATTGCACATATCTCAGCTAATATTTGCAGGGTGACCACTCAAATCCCATTTTCAAATTCCCGACTTTATCCAGACTTTTCCAGAATGCTCAAATAATACGCATTTCTTATCTAAGGAATGATTTCAAACAAAAAACTTTCTATAAGAAAAGTCAATATCTAGCAAAACAATGCCAAAGGGCCGTTGTGGGTTTGTAAACAAAGAGTGTATCCCTTTCATGCAAGATGTAAACATTCTCTAGCGTGGACAGGACACTCCTTTTTTACAAACCCACAACGGCCCTTTGGCATTGTTTTGCTTGATATTAACCACCGAAAAAAAATTAATGAATTTAAAAATAATCCAAATATAGGCATTTTTTGTAAATACAGAAACTAAACAACAATTGACAAAAACTTCACAAATGGAACTTCATTATTATGATTCAGAGTAGAAACACAAACAATTAGTCTTTGAAAAAAATATCGAAAGTTCAACAATACTTATAACATTCATGTTATTTTTTTAAATTGGCAAAAGTATAGTTTTTCCCTGGAGATGGAGCCACACGTTGCCGTCGTTTCAGGGCTATTTGCAAAGATGGTTTCCGATGTTGATATATATCACACATATATTTTATATTTATATACTTGTGTTGATAGAAATCACAGCTTTTATAATATGTAAAATTGCAAGATATTGAAATTTTTTATTTGAGTCTCAATATTCTTGTTCGTGAAATCTGTTAGGAACAGGTTTAAAACCGTTTGATATTAGGGAGGAATAGTTAGTTTTTTTTGTAACTCTTCTAGGTTGTTTAATACTTCCAGACTCCAGTTATGTGTAAGCCAGTTTAGTAATGCTATCAGAATCTCTGATTTCAATTCAAGTGGTATACTAACCATTCTGAATTGTCAAAAAATCCATAGAGTCTCGATCAATCAATAATGAAATGATATCGGACAAAATTCGTTAATCTGTTGAACTAACGGTTTTCGGATTATGGTTGTATCGACCATTGTTGCGAATCGAGGATCTACTGGAGTTTTGACGATCAAACAGAGCCTAACATTTCAAAAGGACACACAGGTGTGAACAGGATTGTGTCTCTTTCACTCAAATGATAGTTTACATAAGGTATGATAGGGATACACTCTTGTTTGCAAAGCTTGTGTGCCCTAATGAAATAGAAGGCACGAAATAGTCGTATTAACAAAGAGTGTTCAACTTGTAAAATATGAACGTTTCATTAATGTTTATTGTTTTTGGAAGCAGCAAGACAGGTTTAACAAATAGATAAAGGAATGTTTGGCTTTGTAATTAAAATTTCGGGGATTTGAGATTCGAGTTACTTTCAGACAGTTTAGTTGAGGTTGTTGATTCAAGTTAGTTAGTTTTCTGAAATGAATAATTGGACATAAATGATCAGTTAAATTAAAGTTAGTTGCAATGTACGACAAGACTACTGACGGACGCGACAGGACGAAGCCCAGAAAAAATGCCATTGACATGTTAGTTTTCATCTTTCATTTTCCAGTAAATTTATTTGATTTCCTTTAAATTTGAAATACATCATAGGTTCCCTTTGTATAAATCTCAAATTAATTTTAGATTAAATCATAATTTCATAGTTCCTTTATTCAGTTTTAGTTAGAAGTTAGATTAACGTAACTGCTCAAGTCATCCAAGTTCTTACTACTCACACCTACACTAATTTTCTTTCACCTTCCCCCTCCCGATACCCTATATCTTCCGGTGGTGTTCATTTGGTATGCAATACTAGTTCGGCCACTACCCTTTTTTCCACAAGAAACCGGACTTGGATTGACTTGAGGCCGCGTCCCCCACCTTGCTCCGTAAAACGAAAACGAAAACGAAACGAAACGAAATTGGCAAAAGTATAGTTTTTGAAACTTCGTTTCAACTGCAAATGACAAAATGCTAAAGATAACTGAACTTAAAATTTCGTTCCTATTTTTTTAAACTTCATCATCATTTTAAATCAAAGAATGATTAAAACATAATTGCTAAAATTATTCATTCAAAAGATTTAGAAAAATGTCAAGAAATTCATAAAAATAATTTGCCTGGTTCTCTTTTAAATTTTGTAATTTTTGATATTGTTTTTTAAAATCAATGTTAATTTATCTAGTGGTCAGTATTTAACTGTTTTTTTTTTAATGAACATTCAGTTAGATATGATTTTATGTTTTACCACTTATTTTAAGCAAAATGTTTAAAGAGACAATTTTTTAAACAGTTTTGCAATAACTCTAAATTTCTTGGATTATTTTTTTTTGCAATTCAAAACGTAAAAAAAGTTTTTAAATTTTGGATTTCATTCGATATTTAAGTTTCCCGAAAACTGAAAATCAAGCTTTATGTATAATAGTAATTTAGCCATACTCACAAAAAAAGTTTAACGGCAACATAAAAAAAAACATTCTAATTACTTAAAGAATTTGACTAACTCAAGTTTGAATCTGTTTTCAAATATTTAATCTATGTGACAAAATGAAATAGAATCATAACTCTAAGCTGGCCATTAGGCTCTATGATAAACAAAAATTTATAGAGATCATATCTGGAGTTATTATGTTATTATGATTCATGAAAAATATTATGAAGATCAGTGTCACAGACTCCAATATTAATTAAGATTTTGAATGTCTTAAACAGCTTTTCCATACTCAAATATATTGAAATAGTGAAAAGAACCTTAAATTTAAAGTAAGTTATTAAAGCAGAATTGAGTGAATTCAATTTGAGAATTGTACAAAATCTTACAAAATTATTCAAGAGTTAAAAAATTTATTTTCAATCAAGCATGCTTATAATTCCCGACTTTCCCCGACTTTTTGGCAAAAAAATCATAAATTCCCGACTTTTTCACGATTTTCCCGATTTCCCGACTTGAGTGGCCACCCTGTATTTGTTGGACAAAGCAGATAATGTATTGAATTTTCAAAACTTGTTCTGGAAACTAAATTTTTTATGATATGATTGAAACGATGACGTATATTTTTTCATGATTTTTTTTTCAAGAATATCCTAATATTAAAATTGTTTGGTTTTTGTGTGTTCGTAATGTGAAATTAGACTGTGACAAACAAACTCGCACTTTTTCGTGTTTGACAGTTTCCCAAACTGGAAAACGAAGCCAAATGTATGCTGGCTTAAGATTTTACAGGAAAATGCAGCTAAACTGTCAAAAAGTGCGGGATTGTTTGTTTGTTGGTCGTAGTCTAATACCTCCTTTAGTAGAATATCCAATTGCATTAAAATTCATTATTTACTCAAAGTTGGGAACAGAGTTAGCGGGTGCTTAAAGAATCGAGTAAACCTACTTAGGAAAAAAAGTTGGAAAATAATCTCCGAAATAGCTAACAGATGAGGGGTAGTTAAGGAGCTATTAGACTATGGCAAACAAACAAACTTGCATTTTGCTTTTGACAGTTTGCCAAACTCGCACATTTGTTTTCGGCAAACTCTCAAACAAAAGTCAAATGTGTGCAGGCTGACGTTTCTGCAAAGTCTGAGTTTGATTGTGATAGTCTAATACGTCATTTTGAGGAAAGAAACGAATTCTAAAAAAAAAATCTTATCAAGTACGAACTGTATGCAAAATTTTCTAATTTTTAATTCTCACTTCTCAATTTCTAAAATTAAAAAAATCTTTTCAAGTACGAGCTGTATGAAAATTTTGCAAATACCTTGATATAGGAAATGTTCATATTTACAATTTATATGAATTTTTAAATTTTGTTTAGAATCTTAGAAATTATTGTTGGGTTTTTAAATCTGAAATTTTAATATTTTTTTTTAGTTTTAAAACATTTAATTATTTTTTTTTGGATTTTAAATTATGGAAGTTTATGTTTTTACATTTTATATTTTAGAATCTTCGATATTTTTGTTTTTGCCAGAATATATAAAAGATGATTTTTTAGCTGCGTACCGCTTAAAAGAACAAAATTGATAAAATGTATAATGGGACATTATTGCGAACAAGAGCAGTGTGAAGATCATGTTAAACGTTTGCTTATTAACATTTTGTTATATATTATGTTCCCATAGCATTGGAGCTCGTGTGGCATGTCGGCACAAAGTTAAAAAATAGTGCTGAAAGTCAAGCAAGACAGTATTTTTTGCGTAATTTTGTGATAAATGAAAATTTTGTAAAAATAAATACTTAAAGCAAACAAACAAGCCCAAAACCGTGAAAATCACCACCAACTCCGCCTATTTACAACTGATTCATATCCAATAAAAACGTTCAAAGTTGTAAGTGTCAAGAACCAACAGTGTCAAGCAAAGCGCGCGCATACACTTACATTGTTCTTCTCGCGCTGCTCGTGCAGCTGCTTCTGGAGGTCCTCCTCGCGGACGCGCAGCTCCTTCAGCTGCTGGTCCTGGTCGCCGGAGCGGGACTTGGCGGCGACGAGCTCGGCCCGGCAGCCGGCCAGCTCCGTTTTGCTCGAGTCTAAGGCATTCTGGAGGTTTCGGAGTTCGACCTTGCTGCTCTCCTCGACCTGGTTGCTGGCGGCCGCTGCCTGCTTCTGCTTGAGCTGGAGCTCGCCCAGTTGGGATTTGAGTTGGTCGATTTCGAAGCTCTGCTGCTGGCAGGATTTGGCCAGCTCGTCCTTTTGGGTGGCGACGACGCGCAGCTGCTGCAGTTCGGCCTCGTACGCGGCAACGTCTAGAGAGGATGAGATTCGTTACTGAGGTGATGTTTTTTTAAATGGTTTTGCAATGGACAGGTACCTTGTGCACGCTGCTGGAGGGCTTCGTCTTTGCTGCGGAGCAGCATCTCGTATTCAGTCTTCTTCTTGAGCAGTTCCTAAAAAAAGAAGAAGCGTGAGATGCTAGGCTTATCTTATCGCGTTGAGTCGAAAAAGATGGCTCACCTCTTCGACCTGCAGCTTCTCGTTCAGCAGTTGGCTCTTGGTCATGAGTTCGCGCTGTAGGATTTGCATGTTCTCGTTGAGTTGGGCAACGCTGGCGACGCCTTCCTGGGCGGCGGCATGCTTCTCCGACAGCTGCACGTACTTGGCCTGCAGCTGCTGGAACTGGTGGGTGAGGGCTTGCTTTTCGGCCGAGTACTTGTCCGAAACGAGCTGCAGCTGCTGGGACAGGCTCTGGACTTCGAGTTTCTTGTTGTTGAGCTCCTCGTTGAAGCCCTTGACGACGGCGCTGGCCTGAGATTTCTCGCTGTTCAACTCCTGGCGCAGCTCCTTGAGCTTGGCGTGAAGGCCGGCGGCGCCCTTCTGTTCCTCGTCGAGTTGGTTTTGCTTTTCCTGGAGCTGCTTCTTGAGCTTCTGCAGCGGGTCCGAGGGGTCGTTCCACTCGGACGGGTCCTTCGTAAGCGTGTCCTGCTGCTTGTTCAGCAGAAAGTCGATCAAAATTTGAATATCGTTGCGGGGCAGGTCGGCCTTGGCGAGGATGCGCACCAGCGATTGGACGTTGACGGCGTCGTGCACTTCGGCGGCCAGCTGCTGGGTGATGAGTTCGTTCTTCTTCTTCTTGTTGGACTTGTCCTTGTTGACGACGTTGGCGGACGACTTGACTTCGGCGGGGGCTGCAACGGGGTTGGCCATCACTACCGGGGCCACCACAGCCGGCACGACCGGAATCTCCTCAACGGCGCTAGTTTTGGTCAGCGGTGGCTTGGCGTTCTCCTTGTTCTTTTGCTTGCGTTGATCCTTGGGGTGAGATTTGGTCTTGACTTCTTCCTCCTTCTTCACGGCAGCGGTGGTGGCAGCGGCAGGTTGACGGGCCTTGTCCGCGACTTCCTTCGGCTGAGACTTCTTAGCGTCTTCCTCTTTCTGTGAAAATTATTACGAGATAACGTTAGCTCATTTGCAACTTAAAGATATTGCGGCGGCAACTCACGTGTTGACGAGCGATTTCCAGCGCATCCTTCGGGTGAATCTCCTCAAAGTGGTTGATCTCCTGGGCCGACTCCTGCTTCACCAGCACCGGTTCCGACTTGTTCAGCAGAATGCCTCCCTTTTGCTTGTTGTTCTTCTTGCCCTGGTTTGGTTTGTCCTTTTTCTGCAAAAACAACCAAAAAAAAAAACCCACCAGCGTTACCCAAGTCTTCAAGAAATACACAAACCCCAAAGCCGTACCTTTCCATGCCCGTCGGCGTTCAGCGCAAACGCTTCCGTCTCGGCGTACTCGACGCTCGCGTTCACCTTCTTCTTGGCGTAGGTCAGCGGGTTGATCTCCTCCTCAAACTCGGACTCGGCCGATTCGGTCTCCACCACCGAGTCCTGGTCGGAGTCCTTGACGGCGGCCTTCTGCTTCTGCTGCTGCTTGTTCTTGTTGACCTTTTTCGTTTTCTTGTTGGCGTTATCCTTGGACGACTTGGCGCTGGTGGCGGCACCGGCACCGGTTCCCATAATCTTCTCGCGCATCGCGAGCTTCTCCTTCTGCATCTCTTCGTACGACTTGCCGGCCAGGGGCTTCATCAGGAAAAAGTACAGACCAACGAGCACGAGCAGGGTCGCGACGAACATTACGATGAGCACGGACAGGTCCATATTTGCATTGTTTGCTCGCGGCTACCGGGGGTTTGATCCTACGGGTGTTGTCGATACTGCGCGGTCACTGGAATGGAACGAGAGAAGAGAACACAAAAAGCAATTAATCGGACTGTTGCAGCACCGGCAGCGCAGGTTGTTATACAACGCCACAGTTCGGCTTCGATTTGGTGAGATAACTTCGCGCCAACTCATTTTCTCTCATTTCAAGACAATCAAACTAATCGCTTGAGAGCATAGAGACAGAGAAGAAGGAGGAAGTGGTCATATTCTAAATCGTCAATTAAGCTCAAACTCATAAACCGGGTGTGTTTAAGTCAATACGCATGTGTGTAATAGCGTTTAATTGATGCTGGTAGTCGTCAGAAACGATGGTTGGGGACGACAAAAATTGTGCGCGACACAACCGCGGATGATGAGCAAGAGGAGCAACAACCACCGAGCAGTCATCGGCGGTGTTGGTATGGCGTAATTCGTGCCGGTTCAGACAGTAGAGCAGTGTGAGATGAAAGCATTGCGTTGGTTTGCGCAGGGGAAGTCCCGTTTGTTATAGTAGAGGTCGAAACGGTTGATCAGCTATGGTTTGGGTAAGTCGCTCGCGTGGTGCCAGAGAAAAGTAAGTTTTCGTGAATATCGGAATACCTTGCGAAATACATTAAAATTAAAACTAGTTCTCAAGTTATGATCCAAAGAATGAAATTTTTTACCCTGAGTTACCTCATCCACCTTTCCCAAGTAACATTTTAGGCTTTATCAAAGTTGTCACAACCGCTATAAAACCTATCAGCCAAAACCAACATTAAAACCACTTAGTCGTAACAAACTCCCCAGAACCTCGATAAACCCCACTTAAAACCCAAAAGGACCTCCGCAAAAGGTTGTTACGGCCTATTTATAAAACCTACATAGGAGTTCAAGGCTTTACAACTGAATCCTATCAACCTTACCTTCTCGAAGCCCTAATAAAACCTTTGTTAAAACCTTGTTAGGAGTTAGAGAAAAATGACATTTCCTACGTCTTCATGCGTCTTATGACAATCAGATTTTATTCTGGTAAAAAAAATCTTCGTCTTGCTAAATGAAATGATGGAGTTGGTTGTCAAAAATGGCGATGATGAAAAAAATAGAATTATAAAATAATTTCAAAGTTTATTCCTCGCAATTGGTGGCTAAAATTCAGCTGCGGTTGAAATTTTATCGAAAAATGTGGGGGAGATAGAGCCAAAAAAGCAACTCGCTTTATAAATAATATTTCTTCTGCAATCACAGTTTTCAATATTCTTTTTTCTTCACAATTTTTTTGCAAAAAATTGTTTAAATTATTTTTGAACTCCTGTGGCTGTGCTAGCGATGAAAGAAATTCGTTATAATTGTGTGTTTTCATCAAATTTATGCTTTTACATTTTTTTCTTCTGTCACGATGGCAGTCAATCATATTCAATCAGAGCACGCGTATTAGTGCATCTCCACCGTGGGTAGCAAACATCGAAGCAAATCAGGTCTGGATTTTTGAATTTTTGGATATTTGAATCATACACAATAGCAGACATACAAAAATCTCCGAAACACGCATTCAAAACTTTGCCCCCGGCTTGCCGGTACTTGTCGGGTATCATAAAATGAGTACCCGACAGGTACCGACACATATTTTTCTTCTACAGATGAACTTGAGATCAAATTTGATACCTGCTTTGCCACGTGCGGTGGAAGACTCGGGGGCAAACTCGAGAGCAAATTTGGTGGGAATCAAATCGGGTAGCAAATGATGAGCAAAACATGATAAAAACCCATATTTGCCCCCGCGGTGGGCTTGTTTCGGTGGCAAATTTGCTACCCTAGCGGTGGGGATGACGGAGTTTTTTCAAGGTGGCAAATTTGATCTCGGTATTCATGAGCCGGGTGCAAATTTGATTTGCACCCCAGCGCTGGAGATGCCCTTATATTTTTGCACTGCTATTTGGTCGGGATAAATGCTCTTTTAGGAGCTTATGGTTTTAAGCGAGCTTTTCACATGCCTAATGGCACTTGACAGTTACAACACTCTTGGTTTTAACGAAGCATGCGATAAAACCGTTTGGCATGGCATTGCCATCCAAGGGGTAGGACAGAGAGAAATTGAGTATAACTCAATTTTTCAAAATTACTCAATGTGGCTTAAAGTTACTCAATGCTCCTCTTTATTTTCTTTTCTCGCTAAGTTAAGGAATTTGTGAATATTTTTTGACAGACGAGCGTGTTTACAAACAGATCAGATTTTTTTCACGCTACGATGCTGTGAAAATTCCCACATCCAGTTTGCCATCTGGTTTTCAAGCCCAGGGATGCCAGGTCGTAATTTGAAAAGTCTGGACTACTGCGTGAAAAGTCTGTGTTTGTCTGTGCATCACAAAATGTCTGGACACAACTTCAAAAGACAAATCTGTGTACCTGGCATCCCTGTTCAAGTCCGAGGCATAAAACCTTGTTAGAACCCAGGGCCCCGGCAATGGCCTGATATGAGCTACCGAACAACATTGGCAATATGGCGTCGTTTGTTTACAAACATCAGATTGTTTGTGGACGAATCGAAAAATTACCTAAGAATTGATAGTTGGGAGAAGAACCAATTAAACATGAACCAAATTCTCAACAGCTCTAATCTCTACCGCACCGGGATTTGTAAGACGGAAGTTGTTGAAGCTCCACTGTTTTAAGAGAATGAGGGAAAATCTCCACGGTATCCACGAGTAAGTTTCGCTTAGAGTTGGATGGATTTTTTTTTGGGAAGGTGAATGCTCTAAGAAGCCAGGAGTTGTTCGAGATCCTGGTGTGTTCACATTTCTAAGGTGATAGATATAAATTTTGCCATCTCTTGTTGGATCAATTCTAAAAATTCTCAATAGTTTTCAATTTCAGAAGCGCCTACGAGTTAGGCAATATTGAAGATTGCTGAATTTTCAACTTGTATTCTCGTCCGGTCCTTCGATTGAACTACATCCAGGGTGACCACTCAAATCCCATTTTCAAATTCCCGACTTTTTCCCGACTTTTCCAGAATGCTAAAAAAATACGCATTTCTTATCTAAAGAATGATTTCAAACAAAAAACTTTCTATAAGAAAAGTCAATTTTAACCACCGAAAAAAATTAAATGAATTTAAAAATAATCCAAATTAAGGTATTTTTAGTAAATCAGAAACAGAACAACAATTTGAAAAAAAAACTTCAAAGATGGAATTTAATTATTATGATTCAGAGTAGAAACACAAACAATAAGTATTTGAAAAAATATCGAAATTTCAACAATACTTATAACTAACATGTTATTTTTTAAATTGGTAAAAGTATGGTTTTTGATACTTCATTTCATCTGGAAATGACAAAAAGTCAAAGATAACTGAACTTAAAATCTCGTTCCTATTTTTTTAAATCTTCATCATCATTTTAAATCGAAGAATGATTAAAACATAATTGCTGATATTATGCATTCAAAGGATTTAGAAAAATGTCAAGGAATTTATATTTTTTTATTTTTTCTGCCAAGTTCCCTTTTTAATTTTGTAATTTTTGATATTGTTTTTTTAATCAATGTTAATTTATCTAGTGGTCAGTATTTAACTGTTTTTTTTTTTTCAATTTTTATGTTTTTCCACTTATTTTGAGCAAAATGTTTGAAGAGACAATTTTTTT
The DNA here is from genome assembly GCF_016801865.2 of Culex pipiens pallens. Lineage (NCBI taxonomy): Eukaryota > Metazoa > Arthropoda > Insecta > Diptera > Culicidae > Culex > Culex pipiens. Next base: position 141,552,891 of record NC_068939.1, read on the forward strand.
TAACAGTTTTGCAATAACTCTAAACTTTTTGGTTTTATTTTGCAATTTCAAAATTTTCTTTATGTTTTCAAAACGTTTGTTTTTCAATTTTGGATTTTATTCGATATTTAAGTTTTTCGAAATCTGAAGATCATGCTTTATGTATAGTAGGTAATTTACCCATACTCTCAAAAAAAGTTTAAAGGTAACACTTGAAAAAAAACATATTTTTAATTACTTAATGAATTTAGTTTGAAATTTTACCAAAAAAACCATTTCCAAACTCAAGTTGGAATCTGTTTTCAAATATTAAATCTATGTGACAAAATGAAATAGAATCATAACTCTAAGCTGGCCATTAGGCTCTATTTTTATATTAGTTGTTCATTAACTTAACCTCTTGTTTGATAAACAAAAATTAATATAGATCATATGATTCATGAAAAATATTATGAAGATCTGTGTCAAAGTCTCCAATATTATTTAAGATTTTGAAGGTCTTAAACAGCTTTTCCATACTCAAATATATTGAAATAGTGAAAAGAACCTTAAATTTAAAGTTAGTTACTAAAGCAGAATTGAACGATTTCAATTTGAAAATTACACAAAATATTACAAAATTATTCAAGAGTTAAAAAATAATTTTCAAACAAGTATGCTTAGAATTCCCGACTTTTCCCGACTTTTTGATAAAAAATCATAAATTCCCGACTTTTTCCCGATTTTTGGAGGATTTTGGCGAATTCCCGACTTTTTCCCGACTTTCCCGATTTCCCGACTTGAGTGGCCACCCTGTACATCAGTGTAAAGCAGGTATTAGAGAGGTCATCCATAAACCACGTAGACACTTTTTTGGGAATCTGTTACCCCCCCCCCCCCATTCGTGGACAACCGTCCATACAAAAAAAACCTTTGTTGTATGGATCAAGGACAACCGCCATACCCTCCCCCCCCTCCCCCTAAAGTGTCTACGTGGTTTATGGATGGCCCCAACTATGAAAAACATAAAAAAACAACTGAGCAATTTTTGACAGTTTTGCAGTTTGCCAGATTTGTTTGTTTGCCTGGATTTGTTAAGTTTGCGAGTTTGACAAACTGTCAAACACGAAAAAGCGCGAGTTTGTTGATTTGTTTGCGGTAGTGTAATAGCTCCTAAAGTGTGAAGTGACTAAAAAGTGACCCCGTTCGTTTGACAACAGTTAGGGTCAAACCAATTTTTTCTTCAAAGATTAATTTAATGTGGGAAAACTTTATTTTAATCTTATACAATTCTGGCGCAGCCAATCTTTCAAAACTGGATTTTTTTAAAGGTCCTAAAACAAAGCTTTTCTTTTGCTTATTAGGTGTTTTTGAATATCCCTGATTTAAGGTGGTTCTAAAAACACCCTAAAAGCAAAAGCTTTTGATTAGATTACACCTAACCTTCTTCTAGTCAAGGAGCTATTACACTACGGCAAACAAACAAACTCGCAATTTTTGACAGTTTGCCAGTTTTTGCCTTGTTTGCGAGTGTAGCAAACTGTCAAGCACGAAAAAGTGCGAGTTTGTTTGTTTGTTTGCGGTAGTGTAATGGCTCCTTCATTTGTTAACATCTGTAGTGCGCCACTGAGCGCGAGTTTGAGCACGGAGTGTTCAAACAACAACACATTTCTGAATGTACAGGAAAGCAAGAAGCGTTTTAGGCAAATATTCGTTGTGAGCACCACGTTGAAAGAAGTTTTGGTACGCCGAATTTTTCTGGGATGGAACATTTTATATCCACGAATGCATTGGCGACTTTTTGCCGTGGTTATAAGGCTTTCTAAGCCCAGTGAAAAAAATATAATTTAACTCAAAAATGACGAACTCCTCGTCACAGTGTCCTGATGCAAACAATGATCGAGCTGTAGCTGTCACAGCCCTGCGAATTATGTTGTCTGACATATCGGGCAGCCAGTCAAAAAAACCAGCTAGAAGTCGCCTGACAAAAAAATTTTTGCTAGAAAGAGATAGGAAACCTGATGCAAACAAACGTCCAGCTGTCATGTAAATATACTTTCAATGTGTTGGTAAATTTGTGACTAGAAAGCCTTATAGCGCCACAACTCGATTTTAATTTAAATAAGAGTGTTTTGAGTGGCACTGGGCATAATACATTTTTCCCCCACCTTAATTTTTTTTTCTTCGGGAAGCCGCAAAAAATACAAATTTGAAAATCAAACCCTTCCCTAACACGGATGTAAACTTCAAGTACCTAGATTTCATAACACTTTCATGAAATCTAGCGTTTTTGAAGAACAAAATTATTTAACATGAACTAGGTTATTCAACGCTATTCTGGGTATGTCACGGCATAACTAGGGGAAATCTACCCATTTTAATCCTAATAAGCGGTCGTGTTTGAATGATGCTGGATAATCTAGAGTCTCCCTTGAATTTTACTAAAACCAAGTACACCAACGAGTAGAGCAAGTTTTTGTGAACATTTCTGTTTATTTTCACTTTCACTAAAAGTTATTCTATTTCTTTACCGAGCATTTAACAAAAAAAAATTCCCAAGGGTATTCTAATCGAGGCGAATGCATTGGGCCACGCCCATTTTTCTAATATCGGCTTAGTTCTTTTTTCTTCCAACACTCTGTCGAGTGTTGCCATTTGCGCTGACAGTTCAAACGAACACTCACGAAAAGTGGCATTTATAGGGAAAGTTTCCTGGCATCGCTGGCTGTGCTGCTGGTGGTGTGGACGGCCAGCCTTTGTTCTTTTTTGCCTTCGTCTCTCGCTCGGTTTTCTTCAGCCTTCGAGTGGAATGCAAAGTGAAAATTGAAACGTCAAACGACTTGGCGCGTTTGTTTTTTTGATGGCGCTTGCTAATTTATTACATTTTTCGGGATTATTCTTCAATTGAGTGCCTTAATAATGATCAAAAGAACATGTTGCCGGTAGTTGGAAGCAATTTCATATCTTAAGCGCCGTGAAAAAGTAAGCGAAAGTGAAAAGTTAATTTTGGCTATATTCATTAAGCGTTTGAGGGATTCTCGTGTGTGTCACTGTGTGTGCCAACAAAATTATGAGAAGTGGTCTCGCAAAATACAAATTATGATCAAAAGTGCATTAAATGTGATCTTTTTCGCCAGTAAGTGGCATACATTTGCGTGCTTACTCGAGGCGGTGCTGTTGCTGGTAAGTTTATAGCCCAAATAGTATTTTTGGAGCTTTAATCGAGCATCAAACTCTCCATATGACGAAGATAGGTTTTTGATTGGAAAGGGTAGATTTCCCCTACTCTGACTTTTCTATAACAAGACTTTTCCAGACTCGCGGAAGTTTCGTAAAACTTTTCCAGTTTTTCCGTGTTGCAAACATTTTATGACACCCGATCTTATGAATGTTTTCAAAATATTTAAATTGAAATACCTATATCGAAAATATCAAGAGCAAGTTAATTCACAGCAATAAATTAACATTCCGACGAATTAAACTTCACCGATCAAAGCCGGTGGGACGCGCTCTCAGTCGCTCCGTTTACTATTTAAAAAGCGAAAACTCATCGCTTGCGATCTACTGCGGCGATCTAGTTGCTACTATAGAGAATTTGCAGCAAAGCTAAAAGACGCGTGTCGCCACCTATAAACAAATAGCGTAAACCTATGATTTTTAGAAAAAATGTGTTTTTTCCTTCCTAATCAACATTTTTATAAAACTTATGCCGGATTTGGACGAGAAAAATTATTTCCAACAATTTGGTGTATAACTTTCCAATATTTGTTTGATTTTTCTATGAGAAAACTGTAAATTTAGAAAAAGATAGTAATTTGGACTATTTGGCAAGAAAGTCTGTCAAAAATCAATACAAATTGTTGAATTTACGTTAACACATCTGTTATCAACTATATAACTGGTTATTTCCTTGGTATATACAGGGAAACTCATTTTTTCGTGTTCCAAAACATGTTTTTTAAAGAAAAAGGTCACAAATTTTTGCGCGCCCAAAAGTTGATGTTCATTATTTTAAAGCAAAAAATTTTTCTCGTCTTTTGCAACAAGTTTCATGAAGATTGATGCAGGGAATCATGAGAAATAAGCGATTTTGTTCTTCAATCCAGCAGAAAGGAATACGATTTTTGGCATGTAACCTCATTTTGGCGCCACCTTCATTTGAAACACAGTCGCGCTGCAAAACCTCAATTGCCGCTGCTGAAGAACTAGCAACAGCCAGCACCATTATTACATGAAACTCGCGGATCGCCTGGTTGGCCAACCAGCCAAAGCGGCCGTGCCGCGAATGAAGAAAGATAGTGGGAAAGGAACAACAAAAAAAAAGCAGAGGAAAAATCTGATGACGACGACGGTTCAAAGAGGAACGCGCTAAGCGCAACTGATTCTGCTGCTAGTTGTGGACCTGCTGCCGCTACTTCTCCCTCCGCAGGCCACTTCTTCGTGGGTGCCCCCTCGCGAACCCGGAGAGACAGGGCAGCAGCAGCCTGAGTGTGTGTATAATAAGCGTGAAGAAGAGTTCGTTCGCCCCTTCCCCCGCGCGAGCGCGCACACACACACACTCCCAGTGGAACCACCTCTCCCGGTAGATGTGGATGACCCGTGCGCTGACGTTCTGGAATCGATTCCAGCGGGTTCAACCGGGTTAAGAGTCAGCTTTTCCTTCTTTTCGACCAGTCTTCACGATCCACAGACAGGGCCCAGGGGAGAAAGGCGAATATTCATACACGGCCGCCATCATGCTTCTTCTCGGGTGTTGGACATGGGGCGAGAATTTTTGCTTTCTTTCCTACCCGGAACCGTGTACCGCTAGGACGCCGGAATGTACGGCGTTGCTGCGAATGTTTTGCAGTTTTTCCAAATTTGCTTCAAATGAGACTTGTTTCCTTAGGGCTAGGAAAAATCTTCTGTTCCCCCGAGGGGCGGTCATCGGCGACACAGAGGAAGGTAGAGGCAGTGAGCGGCGCCGCCGCCGGATGAAAAAATCGAGCACTTACAATTTTTGCACTGCGCTTCTCCTCCGGAAAAGGTAATCCGATACACACTAACACGCACACGGTGCACACCTTTGTGCTGGCAGGTTCCACGGGGACACCACGGATCGGACACACAACGACGGACCAGAAGGAAGAAAAACGCACCAGAGAACCGTCCGGGAACGGATGCGACGACGATCGAACTGCGGCGACGATGACAAAATTACACTCTTCGCACACAAATTGACCACGTAGTCGGTTCGCCAAGAGCCAAAGGTGAGCACCGATGACAGTTGCGAAATTTAAAGACAGAATTTGGGACTTCAATTTAAAGGAAATTTAACGCTTCCAAGTTTCTCAAAACAAACCCAATGAGTACTCTTACATATTTTAGAAGCTAACAAGCTCAAAAACGCTTTAAAATTACAGTTTTGTCTTTAAAAATCGCAATAAATCGACTTCGAAATTCGCCGGTAGCACGGTAAACACCCAAGTATCTTGGGCTGTTGCGAAAACACACGCACACCACGAGCTTGGACTGCTCGCGGTCTCACTCACACGCGCACGCACCGCTGACTCGTTTGATTGATTTATTCACCACGATGGCTCTAGTACTGCAATTTTTGGTACGTTCGTTTGAGGGCTAGTTCCGCACTGAGTGCCGCACTCAGAGCTGTCAAAGTGTTTTTTTGAAGAAACTCGCGCTAGTTCCGCACGAGTTTCGCCGCCATCTTGAAACTGAAACTTTAGAGAGTTATCTACGTGCGCATGTATTGCGTATACGTACACGAACAAAATTGAGGTTAAATTTTGTACCAGCCAGCAAAACAAATGGTGCGCTAGTGTGCGTGAGATCGCCCTTAAGGTGTATTCACATTATACCGCATCCGCAGCCGCAGCCGCATCCGCACAAAATTTGACAGTACGGACGCACAGTGCGGACGCGATTTCTCCAATGCATTTCATATGCAGCCATTCACACTGTTCCGCATCCGTATCCGCAGTACGGATCCGTATACGGATGCGGAACAGTGTGAATGGCTGCATATGAAATGCATTGGAGAAATCGCGTCCGCACTGTGCGTCCGTACTGTCAAATTTTGTGCGGATGCGGCTGCGGCTGCGGATGCGGTATAATGTGAATACACCTTTAGATAACTCTAGTGCCGCACTCGATACACTGGAGCTGAAAATCGCACTTTGCTGAGTTCGTTTTCGCACCTCCCCATACGATTTTTTCAGTTCAACTACGATTGCACTTTTTTATATAGTCGAACTGAAAAAATGGAAAAAATCGTATGAAAAAGTGCGAAAATAACAAAGCGTCCCCCTCAATGACAGCAGGGTGATATAGACGTTGGTGATTTCAAAAGAAGTTATGTTTGTTTTTTTTTTTTCAAATAAAATTACGGAAATAATGTTTTATTGAATTTGGATGATCAAGTATCAATAAAAGCAAGGTTTTTCATCGTTTGTTATCATTAGAACATCTTATTTTGCTTTTATATTAAAATGGGAATTGAAAATGGGTGCTCAACATTCAAATGCGTTTTTCTCAAAAAGGATGGTGTATACATGATGCTTTTTGAAATGTTGGCATCGATATAGTATTGAACGGCATGTCGCTGCTTAAACGCAGCAAAACCTGTTGCGTTGCAGACATCATCTCTAATTGGGACGTAAGATTCAAGTACATAGAGTGTTAGGCCAAATGCGATGTGACATAATATTTTCTGACTAGCTGTTCACATGAAACTGATGAACGGTCTACTTGTTTGTGATTCTTTTTAAGACTCTTTTCAGGAGGGCAGGCAAGTGGTAAGATATTGGATATGTCGATAAAATGTTCATTGAACACCATCATGATCAGCAAATAGGCTTTTCAACCGCTTCTGGGAAACCTATTATCTAGATGCTTTTTGGATTTGCATTGCATGTATGACGTCACCTTACTTGCCAATAATATGTGGCATCCAAGGTGGCGTCGCGTCTTTTTCAACCAAGAAAATTCTACTTTCAACGTTTCTGTCAGGCATCCCCTTTTGTTTGAGGATCAGAATACTAACTACCTATATAAATATTCACCATGCTTGAGGTTTGCTGCAGTTGACGAGAATAAGTAGAAAGGTTGTCGTATAAGCCTAATATTTGGTTGTTCCGGTTCGTTGATATTATTCAGTACGGGAACAGGGGCACTGAAGTCCGAGATTCCCGTTGTGTTGGGGCGGTTTCTAGCGGCGTTCCACCATCGATGTCGGCCTTCTATTCATCAAGGTCTTTGATCTTGACGAAAGACGACAATTCCATTGGCTCGGTTTCTTGCGCATTCCAGCAGGGGCACTAAAGTGCGGATGCGCACTCGTTTTTGGGGCCATCTGCATCTACGTTTTGTCCGTCGACGTTATTCACCTTAACGAAATACAAGATTCCCGTTGGCGCGAATTTGAGGACGTTCCAGGCACTAAACTCCTGAATGTTACTTTTGGTTCGAAGTGGAGCCTGACCAACGACATCTAAGTTTTCGCGAACGTAGTGCTCGACCGGTCCTTAGCAAAGAGAAAAACTATTTCAATGTGTTGGAACAGTTTTAATCAAGTCAGTCTGAACACAGGTGTGTTACCTCCGGTTTGATTTTTGCCAAAGTCATTTAAGGCAACGACGTCTTTTACCAGTCGGTGGTTCCTGATCCTGAGTGCAGTCGATGTGATAATAAAAATATTATTTTCTTTTCGCTATTTACGACCCTGTTTGAAAAATGTCGCACGTCGTACGAGTTGTCGCACGGTTTTGATTTTACCGTTTCGATATCGATTGGTCGAAAGAGCGACAAACGAACGACAAACACTCGACATGCATGACATTGGTTTTTCGCATCGATTTTTTGACAGATTGACGAATCGCCCGTGTCGACGAAAATACTTTGACAGTTTGAATCAAGCAAAAACATGTTATGACGAACAGAAGTGCAAGATTGTAGTTAAAAAATACGAATAAATGCAAACCAAAATTGCAGCATAAAAAGTAAGTTATAACCAGTAGTTAGTTTCGTTGTATTTAAAATTGTTCTTTTTATGGACATCCGGATACCAGGTAACCCGTGGAACTGTAGTTCGATGCCGGGAATAGCATCGGCCTAACCGCCGCAGTACTACAAACAGTCGGCACCGATCCTGGCCAACACCATCGGGCACGACACAATCCAGCTGGGGACAACCGCAGTCTCGTCAAAGTAAATACCACTAACCACTTTCATCGCCCGGTCGCGCTTTTAATAAGAAAGATGCCACTAATCCACTTTATTCAATACCGCAGATGCAGTAGGTTCCGTTGCCTCAGCGGTAGCCCCGAATCGTGCCGAGGATCGTGTCAGGGCACACAGGAGGACGTACTGGACAAGATTTACAACGATTCAGCGATTCAACCTCCTTTACGACGTTCGCAGCATCTATACCCGGATCCGGAGAACGCCTCCCATAGGAACAGGGGTTCCACTAAATGCCGTTGAACTAGACTGTTGTAATTACTCGTCACATCATCTTCACCAGGATACTCCGGAACTGAGCGGCCCTCCCGCCGGCATGGGACCGAAGCATTACAAATCACCACCACATCTCCACCATCCGCCTCCACTGAATCATCAGCCACCACACGGTCACCAACACGGACCGCCCGTCGTGCCCGTTCCCAAGTCCGAGTTCGACGATAACAGGCGTTGTGATGGCGACGGAACCTACGCCTAGACTGCGACGGCCGCCACCGTTGGGATGATTCCTACCAAACAGTCGTGTTAGTCCAACTTCATCGAGTACGGCGCTGACTTGTGGAGTCCGAACAATTCGTCCGGCAAGCGAAAGTACTCGCGCGATCAGCTGATACCGCTCAAGAATGCGGCAAGAATGCGGCTCACGAAAAACCGGCTGGATCTTCGTAATTGGTCTAAACCATGGAGGAGGTGCCAACGGGATGGGCATGGATTAGCATCTACGAGATGCTTTTGCCGACGTTCATCAAGGATTGCATGAGAGATGGGGGCGGAGGAGGAGGAGGCGGTGTGAACATGGGCCAAATGAGACAACAACACATGCCGAAACTAACGTCCGGATCGCAGCCAAACAAACAATCTCAGCAGGGCATGAATCTGGTGGAGATAATAAGCGTGAACGAGAACAAACGGACCGCCCACATGTTGTCCCTCAGCAATTGCACTCGACAGGGTTTTCGTCGTCGTTAATTTAGTGTAACATACTAAGAGTAAGTAAAAAAATAATAACATAATTAATATTAATAATAATATGCGCTCGTCGTCAAGTAGGAAGCGCCCGTCGCTACTGAGCCTGAAACAAGAAATGAACTCCACACCTGCCTGCGCCATCAACCGAGACAACACCAAGCACCAATCCAGCAACGGCCTCCACCGTAACAATGATCCCGACGTGGACTGGAGGAAAGCAAAGTACTCGCGTGATCAGCTCAAGAATGCTGCACCGGCTCGCAAAAAGTCCGTGAATCTGCGCAACAGTTTGGAAAAGATGCTGCAGCCGACATTGATAAAAAAAAATTGCATGGGAGGTGGTAGCGGAAGAGGAGAAAGTGGTGGCAACATGGGCCAAATGAGACAACTAAACATGCTGTAACGAGCACCCCGCGGGTCATCAGCGGCCAAGTTCGGTTCGCAGTTAAACAGACAATCCCAGCAGGGCATGAATCTGCTGCTGGAGTTTACTATGAAAATTCTGGTAAGAATGGCTTAAGCCAACTGTTCGATCAATTTTATTTTTAAAGTGTTTTTTCTTCTAACAGGTTCAAAGACGATGCAACCGCGCGTCGAACGTCTCAACCCCCTGTAGTTGCCAGAACGCGAATCTACTCGCCGAACTGAGATGGGACCGTCGCCTTGGCGCACTGCCGGTCCCAAAACATCTGCAAACGTGGTCAAATACAATACGTAGAAGGAAACCGTGCTGGACGCCAAGAACTGGAAGCGTTCCGAAAGAACCGATGCCGGCCGCTGTACACTCCCGGCGTCTATGACAAATTGGACAAGGAGACCCTGGCCAAAGAAACGCCTGAACCGACGGAACACCTTCTTCAATCCGCCGGCCAACTCCTTCAGCACCTTCTTGGCAACCGACCAAACTCCACTGGGAGCGTCAGACAAATCGCGCGTGCAAGAAAAGTAAATTTATTTTCTTCAAAAAGTGCCAACCCATTGTAAAATAATCTAGATAAATTAAAATGATTAATTAATGCCAAAAACAACTAATTTTAATTGAAACATAACCTAGAAATCCGAAATTACAGCGCACGACAAAGGCACGACATCCTAAATAACAAAACCGTGCGACGTCTGTCGAATGTCGTACGACAATGTCGAACAATTTCGATTACCGATCGCACGACACACACGACATTTTGGTGCAAAAACGTATGACATTCGCGCGAAAGTCGTACGACATTGTCGTGCGACGTCGTACAATTGCACGGACGACAAACGACGGACGTCGGACGGACTTTTCAGTCAGGGGACCAGCGCGTGTCTGCGCTACCCGATGGAAACTCATGCTCTGCGACAGCAAGTTTTCATTTGCCCTATAAATATATATACAGCAATTCCATTTGAAAAGAGCCTAAGGGTAATTCTCTACCAACTCACACGAAATCGGGAAAAGTTGCCCCGACCCCTCTTCGATTTGCGTGAAACTTTGTCCTAAGGGGTAACTTTTGTCCCTGATCACGAAACCGAGGTCCGTTTTTTGATATCTCGTGACGGAGGGGCGGTACGACCCCTTCCATTTTTGAACATGCGAAAAATGAGGTGTTTTTCAATAATTTGCAGCCTGAAACGGTGATGAGATAGAAATTTGGTGTCAAAGGGACTTTTATGTAAAATTAGACGCCCGATTTGATGGCGTACTCAGAATTCCGAAAAAACGTATTTTTCATCGAAAAAAACACTAAAAAAGTTTTAAAAATTCTCCCATTTTCCGTTACTTGACTGTAAAAAATTTTGGAACATGTCATTTTATGGGAAATTTAATGTACTTTTCGAATCTACATTGTCCCAGAAGGGTCATTTTTTCATTTAGAACAAAATTTTTCATTTTAAAATTTCGTGTTTTTTCTAACTTTGCAGGGTTATTTTTTAGAGTGTAACAATGTTTTACAAAGTTGTAGAGCAGACAATTACAAAAATTTTGATATATAGACATAAGGGGTTTGCTAATAAACATCACGAGTTATCGCGATTTTACGAAAAAAAGTTTTGAAAAAGTTACTTTTTGCGTTTCTCTTTGTTTCGTCGTCCGTGTCTGTCGCGAGTGACCATGAACGGCCATGATCGATGACGACCAACTTTTTCAAAACTTTTTTTCGTAGAATCGCGATAACTCGTGATGTTTATTAGCAAACCCCTTATGTCTATATATCAAAATTTTTGTAATTGTCTGCTCTACAACTTTGTAGAACATTGTTACACTCTAAAAAATAACCCTGTAAAGTTAGAAAAAACACGAAATTTTAAAATGAAAAATTTTGTTCTAGATGAAAAAATGACCCTTCTGGGACAATGTAGATTCGAAAAGTACATTAAATTTCCCATAAAATGACATGTTCTAAAATTTTTTACAGTCGAGTAACGGAAAATGGGAGAATTTTTAAAACTTTTTTAGTGTTTTTTTCGATGAAAAATACGTTTTTTCGGAATTCTGAGTACGCCATCAAATCGGGCGTCTAATTTTACATAAAAGTCCCTTTGACACCAAATTTCTATCTCATCATCGTTTCAGGCTGCAAATTATTGAAAAACACCTCTTTTTTCACATGTTCAAAAATGGAAGGGGTCGTACCGCCCCTCCGTCACGAGATATCAAAAAACGGACCTCGGATTCGTGATCAGGGACAAAAGTTACCCCTTAGGACAAAGTTTCACGCAAATCGAAGAGGGGTCGGGGCAACTGCTGTGTGAGTTGGCGGAGAATTACCCCTAAACCAAAAAAAAAGTTCTCCGATCGGGCTCAAAATTTTTCTGGGGGTTCCTTGGCCAAAATAATTAGACCCGTATTTTTTTGTTTGGCCATTAGGGTGGCCTACATCGTGCTAGGGTGGTTCAAAAAATGGCAATTTTCGTCATTTTTCGCAAAAACCACTTTTTTCTAAAAATCATATCTCCGCGCCATTTCATCCGATTTTAGCTGTCTTAGACGCAAAAGAAAGGTGATGAGTTTGGCTATTTGGGAAAAATAGTAAAAAGTTCCAAAAATCTAGCTTAACTATTGAAAAAGTCGTATGAAAACTTAAAATGGCGTTTTGACCGTGTCTGGACCAAAGAGCCTATGTCTGAAAATATTTTTATCGGATTCCTCGGAAAATTTCACATAACATATCAAAAAATTGGCGATGTCGAACCGTACGTTTCCGAGATATGATTTTTTGAAAAAAAAACTGCGTTTTTCGACGCGCCACGCGCAAAAACGGGAAAATGACGAAATCGGCAAAAAATCAACTTTTTCCACTAAAACTGCGATAACTTTAAAATTTCAGCGATGACCTATAGATGTTATGGTACCAAAAGTTGCGTCTCTCAATTACGAAAATTTTGGTACCCAGACATGTATAGGTCATCGCTGAAATTTTAAAGTTATCGCAGTTTTAGTGAAAAAAGTTGATTTTTTGCCGATTTCGTCATTTTCCCGTCTTTGCGCGTGGCGCGTCGAAAAACGCAGTTTTTATTTTCAAAAAATCGTATCTCCAAAACGTACGGTTCGACATCGCCAATTTTTTGATATGTTATGTGAAATTTTCCGAGGAATCCGATAAAAATATTTTCAGACATAGGCTCTTTGGTCCAGACACGGTCAAAACGCCATTTTAAGTTTTCATACGACTTTTTCAATAGTTAAGCTAGATTTTTGGAACTTTTTACTATTTTTCCCAAATAGCCAAACTCATCACCTTTCTTTTGCGTCTAAGACAGCTAAAATCGGATGAAATGGCGCGGAGATATGATTTTTAGAAAAAAGTGGTTTTTGCGAAAAATGACGAAAATTGCCATTTTTTGAACCACCCTAGCACGATGTAGGCCACCCTAATGGCCAAACAAAAAAATACGGGTCTAATTATTTTGGCCAAGGAACCCCCAGAAAAATTTTGAGCCCGATCGGAGAACTTTTTTTTTGGTTTAGGCTCTTTTCAAATGGAATTGCTGTATATAAATATAAATTATTTATGTTTATATCCTCGCCACACGTTTTATTCAAGTGCCCAAACACTTGAATGATTGAATAAAGCCACATCATAGATTTAACTGGTTTGTGTTTCAACATCAATCCAAACCACTATCAAATGCAAGTGTTTGGGCGATTGACTTTTTGGTATTTTTTGACACGTTATTTTCATTCGGGTGGCTCAAGTTTTCAAGTGTTTTGCTCATAAATTTGCACCACTGTCATGACTATTTAAAGTGATGAGGAAAACACACGAATTTGATCTTAAGATCTACCCAAAACAGGCACTATTCAAAGTCAACGTGACTTTCCACTTGAATTTAAGGTGAATTCATTTTCCGTTGATTTTTTCGAAGAAAATTGATCATCATCACTATAAAATATTCTGTAGAAAAATCAATTTAACGAATTTCAGCACAAAATGGAATCAGCGTGTGCCAGTTGTTACCTTCTTGAAGCCACTGAAGAAATTTTTGATCTAAATCAATTGTGCTTCAAAATTTATATAATTTTGTGGCACAGTCATTGACGTCCTAGTTGGCAATCATTAATTAATGACGATTTCCATGACTTAACAAGGAATGGGATAATCGTTACCAAAAGGAATCAGCATGTTTAGGGCACTATTCTAAACAACTTGTTGAAGGAATTTTGTCAAAATATTGAAAGCGACGCAAAATTTATATCTTTGAACGAAAAATCATGACAATGATGGAAGTCTTCACGTTAATGTGTTTCACTGATTGATTTTAGCGCGACTTTTATCGAAAGCTAGAAGCGAGACTAGAACTAGGACTAGAACCAGTAGCACAAAAAAAACTCCCGATTTCAACTGGCCGGACGGCGCAGTGGTAGCGTGCACGACTAGTACCCAGTCACGACGTTCTAGCAGGATTCTAGCAGAGTTCTTACAGAGCTGGATATTCTTACAGCATTCTAGCAGAAATGTTCTACCGTTCTAGCAGGATTCTGACAGAATCAGCTCTGCTAGAATATTTCGTGACTGGGTAAGCGAGAACTTGTATGTCGTTGAACGTTTCATTTTCAATGCCATTTAATATTCAAGTGTTTTGGCTATTTAATTTATTTCATGGTCAATCACGGGACCATCCATAAACCACGTGGACACTTTTTTGGGAATCTTTTAACTTTTTTGTATGGATCGTGGACAATCGCCATACCCCCCTACAAACCCCCCCTCCCCTTCCCCCTAAAGTGTCCACGTGGTTTATGGATGGTCCCCACCGAAATTTCAAGCGTTTCAACACTTCCCAGTCACGGAAATTTCTAGCAGAGTTGGTTCTGCCGGAATCCTGCTAGAATCATTCATGCTAGATTGCTGTTAGAATTTTTTTAGAATATTCTGACAGAGCAAAATCTGTCGAAAGTGACGTCATTTCTGTCTAACCGCTTCGTGGCGAATGTGATAACCGTCATCTTGTCAATTTGTTCTTTTATTTTCATTTGTTGACCGAGGATGACGCTTTTTAAGCACAGCCACGTTTTGGTGAATAAATTAAAGAAAAATATGGAATAACTAATATAATTAAACTTATGTTCAACAGGAAAAAAGAACGAGGTTAATTCGGAAAGAAATACAAAAAGGATCCTGCCAGGGCACCAGGGTGTAGTACATCCCGGGAACTGTGGCCGATGGCTTCGTGGGTCGCAGTTAACGGAACGCCAATAATGGAAGCGGAATCTACGTTGACACTTATTCCCCAAGCAGTCCGCGTCCGCAGAGTTCCAGCTTCAAAAAGTGTTAGTGTTTAGTAAAAAAAAAGGTGATAATGGTGAAAAAATGGTGTTGATAAATAAATGTTTTTTGCAGTAACTGTTTTTTTATGTAAAAATATCAGAAAATAATTGAAGAAATCTTAGTCATCACATTCTAGCAAAATTCTAGCAGGATTCTCACAGAAATCCTTGCCATTTAATTCTAGTAAAATTCTTACAGAATTCTAGCAGGATGCCTGTCAGAATAGTTCTAGCAAAGTTCTAGCAGGATTCTAACAGAACCGGTTGATTTCGCCGGCTCCTGCTAGAACCGGTTATTGCATTTGAGCTATAATTCTTTGAGAATTCTTCCAAAGTTCTGGCAGAATGATGGCACAGTTCTAGTAAGAATATTTTCGCTCTGCTAGAATTCTGTAAGAATCCTGTGAGAACGCCGTGACTGAGTTCGAATAGAACGTACCATAAGACTGCTTTGAACTCAAAATTAGGTAGCTTTGAAATCGGTGTGGTTGCTGTTGCTAAAATTAGTCAATCAAATTACGCGTGCAGCGTTTTGACGTTTGTCTGACAAATTCTGCGAGTTGTCAACAAAGTTTATAAGGATTAGAAAATTTTAAAAGTGGGTTTCAAGTAAATTTTATTGTGCGTGAAAGTATCAAAAATAGTCGATTAGTTTACCAATCATCGGTATTAACTGAGAAGCAATGCCGGTAAGTAGTAATTTACACTATATAACTGTATGAAAATGTTTATCTGTGTCGATCAACATTAGTCATCAAAGAAACGCAACTAGGGTGTGTCTAAAATGGGTTTTATAACTTTTTAGGCTTATCATTCCCAAATCAAGGATTACTCCCAATCCGTGGGCAATATGGCGATTCTGCCGCTGCGAACGCAGGCCCGCGGTCCGGCCCCGACCAACGCCAGCATCGAGCAGGACATTATCGACGAGTCGCTGTACTACTTCAAGGCGAACGTGTTCTTCCGCACGTACGAGATCAAGTCCGAGGTGGACCGGGTGTTGATCTACATTACGCTGTACATCACCGAGTGCTTGAAGCGGCTGCAGCGCTGCTCGAACAAAAACCAGGGCCTGCAGGAGATGTACACGCTGGCCATCTCCAAGTTTGACATTCCGGGCGAGGCGGGCTTCCCGCTGAATGCGGTGTACGCGAAGCCGGCCGGCCCGTCCGAGGCGGACCTGATGAAGCAGTACCTGCAGCAGCTGCGCCAGGAGATTGGCATCCGGGTGTGCGAGCGGGTCTTCTCCGGCGAGGACGGCAAACCGAGCAAGTGGTGGCTGTGCTTCGCCAAGAAGAAGTTCATGGACAAGTCGCTGTCCGGACCGGGCCAGTAAAGTGGGCTGCGTGTCGTGCCCCCTGCAAGGTAACGCAAGCATTTTCTTTTTTATTATTACTCTCCGTACGCTAAATAAATCGTTCCAACGAGAAATTGGTCTTGCGGAGTTCTTCGAAAATCCATTTGATTTGGGACTTATTTTTAGCTATTTAATATGAGCTCGATTTCAAGATTTTTGAAAAATGTGACATTCACTCGGTACAAGAAAACTTGTAAATCTTTCATCAGTTACATTTATTGCCTCTTTTGTTGTTTTCATCTTAAAGTCTAGATCTCTCAGATAGCCATCGCCCTTTCCTCTGCTGCGCTGTTGTTCGCTTTCGCTAGTCTTGTTTTGTTTGTTTGTTTTTGCAATGGCTTCATCTCTCAACACGTAACGCAATTGTTTTTTTTCTTTTTACTTTTTTCACAGAGTACACATTCAGGATATACATTAAAAAGGGTTTTTTGTTTGTTTGTTTGTTCAAATAAATAGTTTTGACGTAATTCGAATAAATTAAACACATTACACACTCACGATAGATTTTGTTTCTTGCCACAACAAGCAAGAGCTTGTCTATTTTTTGTTTTGTTTTGTTCAAAGATCTCTTGGAGAAACATTTTTTTTGCTAATAATTTAACCTACGACGTTTTTTTGTTGTCATTTTTCTAACGTTGAAAAATGTATTTTGTTTTACATCTGCTTTCGCTTGAACTAATTTCTCGTTTTGTTGAGAAAGTTGGCATTTCGTTTGTTTGTTTGTTTTGTTGTTCTGGAGATCGTACTGATTAATACTTCATTTTCTGGTGCGCGCGACTCTCTCTCTCGCTCGTGGCCGCGTTTCTACAAGCACTGCTGGAAATACGGATGCTTCAGGGCTTCGTCGGCGGAGATGCGGTTGTGCGGGTTGATTTCGAGCAGCTTGTACAGCAAATCGTACACGCTGTCCGGGAACTCGTCCTCGGCGAAATCGCGGTTCGAGTCGGAATGCTCGCAGAGACACTCGTCCAGCCGTTGCTGGCAGTTGTCGCAGCTGTTGGCGAACGTGGTCGCCGTCTGTTCCTCCTGCTGCCGAGCCCGGAGACGCCGGAAGCGGAAGCGTAGACGCATGCAAAGTTTGCGCAAATCCAGCGGTTGCTTGCGCTGGCCAGTCTTGACGTGGCGGCCCAGTTGAACCGCCGTCTTCTTGATGCGTTGGTCACCAAACACGGTGATAATCTCGGCCAGCGAGTGAAAATCATCCGAGTTCTTGAAGAACGGGTAGCACCGCGACAGAATGCTCAACAGCATAACTCCGGCGGCCCAGATATCGACGACGGTCGTTTGGTCCGGGTACTTGAGCAGCACCTCCGGGGGACGGTAGCCGGGAGTACCGGCCCGGGATGCTTGCATTTCCTTCTTCACGAGGCAAATGTTGCACACCTGGCTCTTGCCGAAGCACTCGCACAGTGCGGCGTTGATGGCGTTCGCTCTGGCCGCCGTCTTCGGTGGGATCGGTACGACGGGCGACTGGTTATTGCCTGCTATTCCCTGTTGTTGTTGTTGATGTTGCTGCAGCAGTTGCTGCTGGCGTTGAGCAACCTTAATGTTAGTACTAATGCCCAAAACAGTCGACTTGACCTGGCGGACCAGCGGCGAACTGTAGAGATCCTTGGTGATATTCGAGAGCTTCATGGGTGAAATGATTTGGTTGGATTGCTTCAAAGGCGTTTTGAAAACCGCCGGCGGCTGCTGCTGCTGCTGCTGCGTGGCATTTCCGCTCGGTTCCGTACCGGCCGGTGTTGTACTGTTCTCCAGGTTGTCTGCTTCTAGCTTAATCTTCTTCTGCTGCTGCTGGACCACGACTTCGCTACCCTGCTGATTTCCTTCGTCCCCAGCGCCCGTACCAACACCCGAGAGACGCCGCTTGGACGACGTCTTGGTGTCCTCAGCCGGCACTTCCTTCAACGCCACGCCCCGTCGGCCGCTAATGTCCTGCGCCAGACCAAAGTCCACGAGCAGAAACTTTTGCTGCTTCCGGTTGTACAGAAAGTTGCTCGGCTTGACGTCCCGGTGGATCACGTTGAACTCGTGCACCCGCTTCAACGCCACCAGCAGGTTCCGCAGGTACAGCTGCGTTTCGGCCGGGCTCATCTTGTCGTAGTACTGGTGAAACTGGTCGTGCGCAATGTACGGCATCACGAACGCCACCGATTCCTGCCGGCGCAGGCACAAATCCACCCCGACCACGTTGCTGGCCCCGCCGATCTGCATCATGCACCGCAGCTCCCGTTCGATGCGGCTCGGATGACTAGTGGGAACCACGTGCTTGATCGCGAACAACTTCTTGCGGTCCACCGGAACGCGCTCCTGGCACTTGAGCGACCCGAGAAACACCGAACTGAACGTGCCGTGGCCGATCTTCCGGTGGATGTTGAAGATGTTGTCAATGTCCGGGATCTGCTGGCGCAGGTTGGCCACCAGTTCTGCAATGGAGGAGGACAGCAAGTGTGTGAGGAAGTTATTTAAAGCGGCTTCATTTAAATCAGTCAAAATTACTATGGGACCATCCATAAACCACGTGGACACTTTTTTGTGAATCTGTTACCCCCCCCCCCCCCCCTCGTGGACAATTGTCCATACAAAAAAAACTCTTTTGTATGGATCGTGGACAATCGCCATACCACCCCCCCCCCCCCCCTAAAGTGTCCACGTGGTTTATGGATGGTCCCTATTAAGTTTTTATTTATTGACCGCAAAACAACAACAAAATATGAAAAAAAATGGAAATTTTTTTTTATCTCAATCTAAGACCGAGCCACGTAGCCCAGTGGTAACGCTTCCGCCTCGTAAGCGGTAGATCGGGGTTCAAATCCCGGCTCGGACCAACACAACTGGTGATCTTTTCCCTTCTGGAATCGATTGCTTAGTAAAGGGAAGGTAGTGTATCGTCACAAACTGGACCTTATCACGATACCTTAGGGAGGCGACCTATGGAATGTTAACATTAACCTTAACATGTTAACATTAAGTTGAGAATGAAACTGCCACTGAATCCGCTTTGTAAATGCCGGCCCCGATACTCTTCAAGGGTGTTCCCCTCAGGAACTGGGAAAGATTTACTTTTTTTTAAGAATCAAAATAATCCTAGATTATTATAATATTTTTTTTTTGAAAAGGTCAAATAAACTATTGTCTTTCATATATTTATATGACGTATTAAAAAAAAAGTTACTTTAGGTGGTTGGTGCCTTCCTCACATTCATAAAGTCAATAGATTCAGTAAAAATAGCAACATTCCCCCTTATCTTGTTTAACAAATCAACTTTATTACTCATTTTTTTATAGGGTTCGCAGACCTCCAATATTTCTGGCTCATCACACACATCCACACAGACATTTCCTCAGAACATGATTCTGAGTCGATATGTATATGTGAAGGTGGGTCTACGAGGTCAACTTAATAAGTTCATTTGTCGAGTGATTTTATAGCCTTTCCTCAGTAAGGTGAGGAAGGCAAAAACTCTAGAAATTATCTTTTGACGCAGGTTCAACTCGAGACATGAAGTTTAGGGTCCCCAGAACCACGGGTAATTTGATTTTTTTTTTTTTTTTTCAAGAATATTTAGACAGGATCAAATGATTTTTCTCCAAAATTTGTATGGATGGAATTAGGGCGGTTCGTCGCTGTTGCATACAAGCAAAAAATTGCATGCAATATGTGGGAGTAGCGAACAGCACTAATTCTCCATACAAACTTTGGAGAAAAACCATTCGGCCCTGTCTAAATATTTTTGAAAAAAAAAATCAAATTACACGTGGTTCTGGGGACCCCAAAGTTTATGCTTTCTCTCGAGTGGAGCCTGCGTAGAAATTTGGTTGATCGATCAAGTCGAATAAAAGTTCCATCAGGATTTTCGGCAGAACACCAATTTCGCTAGAGTCCCCAGACTCGATTATCCGAGGACCTCGAAAAAAATTAACTTTGGATAAACGAATCTTCTGATAATCGAATCACGGTTTAACCATTGTCTTATTTTCGATTGTTGAGCATTGGTATGATCCATAAACTACTCTAAAGTGATTAAGAATTTTTAAATCCAAGATGGCGTCTAAAATGGCAGTGATGAAAAATTTTGAAAAAAAAAACGGTGTCTAAGATTTTAAAAAAGTGTCTACGTAGTGTATGGACGGTCCCGAAGACGTTATTGTATGAAAAGATTTTTTTCGCCAACTTCAACGATAAAAAGCGACCCAAAAAATTCAAAATTTTCACAGTTGTCGATTTTTTTTTATTTTTATTGTCACCCTAATGTCTATCGATCTAAAGTTCTTCGTCATGTTGGTTATCCTTTTTTTTAATTCATAACTTGTTTTTATTAGGTCCTTTTAGGTGCTGTGACTAGGTTGGGACCGAGGGTCGTTAAATAACTAATATAAAACAAAAAAAAAACAACAACTCCTTAAACTCCATACTTGGAGATCATGTAACTGACGAGGGTTACTTGGTCCAAGCGGGTGGGGAGAAAATGCCCCACAGCCGAACTGTAGAGCAACTCCCCGGCTTCCTCCTTCGTGGCTCCACCGTCTCGGGAGCCACTGCTTCCTTGGCTTTTTTCTGCGGGCGAGGGCGATTCTTCGATTTTCCGTCCAGAACTGCGTCCGGCAGCGGAGGGAACTCCGCCGGCGTAAACGCCGGAACTGCTGGACTCTGCTTCTCCGTCTTCCTTGCTGGCGCATCCGGATGAAGTCCGCACGCTTAGGGCAGCTGCGGTCCGTGGCTTCGTGGGCTCCAGAGCAGTTGGCACACCGCTTCGGCTCGGCTTCTTGGACTTTGCACTCGTCCGTCTTGTGGGGACCCCCACAGTTGTTGCACCTCCCCTTGAGGTGGCAGTTTCTAGTCCCATGGCCCAGCTGCAAACAGTTCCTGCACTGGGTCACGTTCGGCCGCTTGTTTCGGTAGGCCTCCCACCGGATGATAGTGCTTGCCACAACTTTCGTTGCAGAGAGCTTCTTCAGATTGGTGTATCCCTTGGGGAAGACCACAATGTACGGAGTTTCGCCCACGGTGGACTTTTCCTTCCGCTTGATGACATACACCTCCAGCGCGTCCAGCTTGAGATCCCTCTTCAGCAGGTACTTGACCTCGTCCGGTTTTAGTTCATCCGGTAAACCACGAAGAACTACCTGATGATTTCGTTCGCTCCGCCGTTCGTGGGTGTAGAATTCCACTTTCTTCTTCTTGCAACTTGTCAAAATCTTTGACAGAGAAGCAGGTCACCTTGGTTCCAAATCGGGTTAGTTTGTAAATCGGGTTGAAACCAAATTTACAACTTTCCACTAAGGTTTCCACAAAGGTGGTTGCTTTTGTTTACCCGCCGACTGGCCGGATGGTGAAACCGCCGGGGTGTCTCCTCCTCCTGCTGGGCTGGCATTGTTGTTGTTTTCGTTTTCCGCTAGCGGGCTGAACTTGTTGTTATTGAGCACATTCTGCTCCACTTTTCCTTCTCCGACGACAGCTCCGGTGATCTCAGGGGTCTTCTTCCGCTTCCGATTTCCCGGGATGAGTTGGAAATAATCCGTCTCGAAGGTCTCTTCCACCTCCATCCGTCAAACAACTCGAAGCACGATGCCTTTAGCGCGCACGTCACACACGTCTACTCTCTCGGAGCTGTCAGAGCCAAGTGATGGTTATCCTTGAAGCAATAACACTGTACCTTTTTTTAGTTTTTAACAGTTTTTCATCGAAATAAATAAAAAAAAATCCGGCTTTTTTCCGGAAACTCCCAAGAGAAAATTCAAAATCTGGTAAATGTTACATATATGCAACGCCTTCAATATATCTCTTGACAGGAGGAACAAACGCAAAACATCTTTTTCGCTTGCGTATTTTGTTCACCCCCGCCCGTGTGGATCAATCGGACTGCGCACTGGACTCACAATCCAGAGGTCGCTGGTTCGAATCCCGCTGCGGGCGCTCTAAAAATTTTAGGAGCCCAGGGCGACGAAGTCTTTGTAGTTAAAAGGAAGACACCTAGTGGTTGGTACTAGCAATAGTGGCCGACAGCTATAAAGTCAACTTCGTTTTTTCGATATTTTGTTCACCCGCGAAGGAGAAAGGAGACAAAACTCGAAAAAGAAAATCGCTCCCAATCAATAATCAAGATGATGAATTTTTGAGATTCCTTTTACTGATCTTTCGTGCGCGGAGGAGAGGAGGGCCTGTTCCCTTGCGATTTTTTCTCTTGATGAGCGTCAAAAGATTTTCTTCTGATGCTGATTCTTCCATTGCAGCTTGATTTTTTTTTATCAGATGCCATCTACAAATCTCGGGTGAGTTTTCAAAAAGCCGTAAGAGCCACCGTAACCTCCGACACTAATATTCGTTTTTCTTCAAATTGTAGCAAAATTTCATTTATTTTTAGTTTGGGGCACTTGAAAGACGTGTAGATGAACAATCTTAAGCATTTTTGAAATTGGTTTTTCGTAAGTAGGTCGAATACCGAGGCAAAAAAAGGCTTTGTTTACCATTGGCTCTTACGGCTTTTTAATCGAGGTTTTCGACTCCAGACTCATCATGAGAAAGGTCGTTGCATTAGAAACTAAATTATTGAGAATGTTTAATATCCGGATCCGGATCGTTGGGTAGATAATTGAAAGATTTTTGAAACGAGTCAAAAGCTTAACACTCTGTTTTAAGTTATGACCTCTCATATTTGCATAAGATCTTAGTTGGACTAAGTTTTTTGTGCTTTTTGTTTCCAATATGTTTTTAATTCTGATGTAAATTGTTTCCAGATCTTTTGTGAGCTACATATTTAGTTTGCAGTGAGGAAGGCACCAACGGCGTCGATGGATTAAATAAGTTTTTGTTTTTTCAAATTTTTCATTTCAAATAGAAATCACTTTTGAAACTATGTCCCAACAAAATAATCTTAATATTTCAAAGGAAGATCAATGAACCATAGCACCATATTGATTAAACATTTCTAAGAATTAATTAAATCCGGTCATCTAAACACAGTATTAATAATCAAGGTGTTTTTGAACAAATTTCATGAGCTAATGAACTAAGTAGGTATTGATCCTTGCACTGTAACTTGGATTTGGCCCGCACTTTTATCTCGCACTTTTGACAACACTAACAGCACTAATTCTCCATACAAACTTTGGTGAAAAACCATTCGGCCCTGTCTAAATATTTTTGAAAAAAAAAAAAAATGAAATTACACGTGGTTCTGGGGACCCCAAAGTTTATGCTTTCTCTCGAGTGGAGCCTGCGTAGAAATTTGGTTGATCGATCAAGTCGAATAAAAGTTCCATCAGGATTTTCGGCAGAACACCAATTTCGCTAGAGTCCCCAGACTCGATTATCCGAGGACCTCGAAAAAAATTAACTTTGGATAAACGAATCTTCTGATAATCGAATCACGGTTTAACCATTGTCTTATTTTCGATTGTTGAGCATTGGTATGATCCATTAACTACTCTAAAGTGATTAAGAATTTTTAAATCCAAGATGGCGTCTAAAATGGCAGTGATGAAAAATTTTGAAAAAAAAATGGTGTCTAAGATTTTAAAAAAGTGTCTACGTAGTGTATGGACGGTCCCGAAGACGTTATTGTATGAAAAGATTTTTTTCGACAACTTCAACGATAAAAAGCGACCCAAAAAATTCAAAATTTTCACAGTTGTCGATTTTTTTTATTTTTATTGTCACCCTAATGTCTATCGATCTAAAGTTCTTCGTCATGTTGGTTATCCTTTTTTTTAAATTCATAACTTGTTTTTATTAGGTCCTTTTAGGTGCTGTGACTAGGTTGGGACCGAGGATCGTTAAATAACTAATATAAAACAAAAAAAAAACAACAACTCCTTAAACTCCATACTTGGAGATCATGTAACTGACGAGGGTTACTTGGTCCAAGCGGGTGCTTCCTTGGCTTTTTCCTGCGGGGCGAGGGCGATCCTTCGATTTTCCGTCCAGAACTGCGTCCGGCAGCGGAGGGAACTCCGCCGGCGTAAACGCCGGAACTGCTGGACTCTGCTTCTCCGTCTTCCTTGCCGGCGGTTTCGGTTTCGACGCCTGCTGGCGCCTCCGGATGAAGTCCGCACGCTTGGGGCAGCTGCGGTCCGTGGCTTCGTGGGCTCCAGAGCAGTTGGCACACCGCTTCGGCTCGGCTTCTTGGACTTTGCACTTGTCCGTCTTGTGGGGACCCCCACAGTTGTTGCACCTCCCCTTGAGGTGGCAGTTTCTGGTCCCATGGCCCAGCTGCAAACAATTCCTGCACTGGGTCACGTTCGGCCGCTTGTTCCGGTAGGCCTCTCACCGGATGATAGTGCTTGCCACAACTTTCATTGCAGAGAGCCTCTTCAGATTGGTGTACTTTTCCTTCCGCTTGATGACATACACCTCCAGCGCGTCCAGCTTGAGATCCCTCTTCAGCAGGTACTTGACCTCGTCCGGTTTTAGTTCATCAGGTAAACCACGAAGAACTACCTGATGATTTCGTTCGCTCCGCCGTTCGTGGGTGTAGAATTCCACTTTCTTCTTCTTGCGGAGCTCTTGCAACTTGTCAAAATCTTTGATAGAGAAGCAGGTTACCTTGGTTCCAAATCGGGTTAGTTTGTAAATCGGGTTGAAACCAAATTTACAACTTTCCACTATTGTCACGAGCTTGTAAAAATCCGTGGTGCTCTTCACCACCAAAAAATGATTACTTTTGTTTACCCGCCGACTGGCCGGATGGTGAAACCGCCGGGGTGTCTCCTCCTCCTGCTGGGCTGGCATTGTTGTTGTTTTCGTTTTCCGCTAGCGGGCTGAACTTGTTGTTATTGAGCACATTCTGCTCCACTTTTCCTTCTCCGACGACAGCTCCGGTGATCTCAGGGGTCTTCTTCCGCTTCCGATTTCCCGGGATGAGTTGGAAATAATCCGTCTCGAAGGTCTCTTCCACCTCCAAACAACTCGAGGCACGATGCCTTTAGCGTGTACGTCACACACGTCTACTCTCTCGGAGCTGTCAGAGCCAAGTGATGGTTATCCTTGTAGCAATAACACTGTACCTTTTTTTAGTTTTTAACAGTTTTTCATCGAAATAAATAAAAAAAAATATATCTCTTGACAGGAGGAACAAACGCAAAACATCTTTTTCGCTTGCGTATTTTGTTCACCCCCGCCCGTGTGGATCAATCGGACCGCGCACTGGACTCACAATCCAGAGGTCGCTGGTTCGAATCCCGCTGCGGGCGCTCTAAAAATTTTAGGAGCCCAGGGCGACGAAGTCCTTGTAGTTAAAAGGAAGACACCTAGTGGTTGGTACTAGCAATAGTGGCCAACAGCTATAAAGTCAACTTCGTTTTTTCGATATTTTGTTCACCCGCGAAGGAGAAAGGAGACAAAACTCGAAAAAGAAAATCGCTCCCAATCAATAATCAAGATGATGAATTTTTGAGATTCCTTTTACTGATCTTTCGTGCGCGGAGGAGAGGAGGGCCTGTTCCCTTGCAATTTTTTCTCTTGATGAGCGTCAAAAAATTTTCTTCTGATGCTGATTCTTCCATTGCAGCTTGATACTTTTTTTTTATCAGATGCCATCTACAAATCTCGGGTGAGTTTTCAAAAAGCCGTAAGAGCCACCGTAACCTCCGACACTAATATTCGTTTTTCTTCAATTTTTTTTTTTATTTATTTATTTTTTTTTTGGGAGGGTGATCCAGCCGCACATCGTTGATGTCGAAACCTCTAAACTGGGCCCTCGTCCTGTCACGTCCGTCAGTAGTCTTGTCGTACATTACAACTAGAATCAGATCTGCCAATGAATTAGTACACTTCGACCAAATAAACACTGACGCTGTATGGATCTGACTCTAGAATAAATGCACAGTTGTGTGTTATTCATAAGTCCAAAATGTTCAATTATTCATTTAAGTCCAAATATTCATTTGCGGATAACTACCTAACTTGAATTGAATACAAGATTTAAAGCAACCTATCCGAAAGCTACTCTTATCTCAAATCCCCGACATTTTAATTATTAACCAAAAAAAAACGTTTCTTTTAAAACCTGTCTGGCTTCTTTTAAAAAAACAAAAAAAAAATAACAGTTGATATTTTACAAGTCGTGAATTGAAAAACAACAGATCAACGAATTTAGTCCGATATCATTTCACTATTGATTGATCGAGACTCTATGAAAATTTTGACAAATTAGAATGGTTTTTATGCTACTTGAATGAAAATCACCGATTCTGATAGAATTACTAAATTCACTGTTACTAATTTTGTCCCTAAATAACTAAAGGCAAAGTATAAAAAGTTGATATTTATAGTTAAAATCCTAAATTCTACAAACACTATTTTTTTAAACCCGCATCCTAACCTGACACCCACATTAAGATAGGGAAAAATCACATATGTAGCGGTTCATTGTACAAATGTGATATTTCCACTATCAGAGAACCTCCTTGTCTCGATGACAGCTTACCGGCCATCGATTAAGCCCTGAGACTACGCCAAAGTGGGTTCTCGCAGCATGAAGTGGTGTCCATGTGTAAAAATGGAAGCTTCAGCAATATACTGAACACTTCGATTTTAATTCCACATCGAATCAAATCATACTCTTTGCCAAACAAGCATCAAACCTATGACACTCATTATGACAAAGCCCAGGGACTAATATTCGTTTTTCTTCAAATTGCAGCAAAATTTCATATATTTTTAGTTTGGGGCACTTGAAAGACGTGTAGATGAACAATCTTAAGCATTTTTGAAATTGGTTTTTCGTAAGTAGGTCGAATATCGAGGCAAAAAAAGGCTTTGTTTACCATTGGCTCTTACGGCTTTTTAATCGAGGTTTTCGACTCCAGACTCATCATGAGAAAGGTCGTTGCATTAGAAACTAAATTATTGAGAATGTTTAATATCCGGATCCATCATCCGACCTATCGTTAGATAGATAATTGAAAGATTTTTGAAACGAGTCTAAAAACTTAACACTCTGTTTTAAGTTATGGCCTCTCATATTTGCATAAGATCTTAGTTTGTAGCTGACGGTGTCAGATTTAGTTGAAGTTGAATTAACCGAAATGTTTTCAGTTATTAGAAAAAGCTTACTCGCGCTTCCTGTGACGCAACAATCAGGAAAATCAAGAAATTCCCAAGCGGTGTCGGGTAATTTAGAAGAAAGATTTATTTTATTACATTTCCTGTAAGAAACACGAAATCCAAGAAAACCATTATCGACAGGAAAGGCAGCTAGGTTTCTAGGAACATCAGAAAACCCTTTTCAGAAGTACAAATCAGAAGGTTAAAATTCAAACGAAGACATAACCATATATCCTGCAAGTTTATCAGACCCTAGAATCAGAAACACGAAAAGACGGTATTGTCCGCACAGAGCTTGAGAACAAGCATCCGAAGCATGTTCGCGCACCTGAATACAAAGTAGCATGTATAGAGTGAAAGGGACGATCGAGCAAACGGATTAATCGATCAAAGCAGAGAGAAAGTAGAAATTGAGCGAACGACGCCACTAGAATAGAGAGGACAAAACATAGAACGAACTATGATCGCCGCGTAAGCGAGATAGACAAGCTATGCGCGTATGGAAGAAAAGGACAAAAGTCCAGGAGAGAGGTTTAGAACAAGAGAGAAATCTCTTGATTGAGAGCATTGAAAAATTGTACTAAATTTAAGGAACTATATAATGTAACCGAAACTTTTTAATAAACAGTCACTTTTTAATCACCAGTTTGTTAGTTTACACCCTCGAACTTACGCCGGGTTAATTTACTAATAATCCGAAAATAATGTTATTGAAGTAATGCACTGCACATTACATAGTTGGACTAAGTTTTTTGTGCTTTTTGTTTCCATTATGTTTTTAATTCTGATGAAAATTGTTTCCGGATATTTTGTGAGCTACATATCAGGAGCAACATTTGAAAGGGGCTGTACGACATTGCTCTTACGGCCTTTCGTCCCATTTAAACGCGTGTAATGAAAGGCCGTAAGAGCAATGTCGTACCGCCCATTTCAAATGTTGCTCCAGATATTTAGTTTGCAGTGAGGAAGGCACCAACGGCGTAGATGGATTAAACAAGTGTTTTTTTTTCTTTAAAATTTTTCATTTCAAATAGAAATCACTTTTGAAACTATGTCCCAACAAAATAATCTTAACATTTCAAAGGAAGATCAATGAACCATAACTGTGAGCACCATATTGATTAAACATTTCTAAGAATTAATTCAATCCGGTCATCTAAACACAGTATTAATAATCAAGGTGTTTTTGAACAAATTTCATGAGCTAATGAACTAAGTAGGTATTTTGAGTTTTTTTTTCTGAAAAGGTCCAATAAACCAAATTTACAATTATTAAATTTACAGTGGGTGTTTTTGAAACCGCCTTGAGTCAGGGGTATTAAAAAACACCCAAAAAGCAAAAACTGAAAATTTGGTTTATTGGACCTCTTAAAAAAAAAAAACTCTAGGTATCTACATTGATTTCTTTGTGATTTTAAAAGGTTTTAATGTTGAAAAAGCAAACTATTTCGACGTCAAAATCCACCACCGTAAAAGTAGGCCACGCACACGCCAAGTGCCAACTTGGATAAATTTCATGAAACTGGGCCTCCAAAATCCAAAAAACATAACACGGCCGGGAGGTTAGGTTTCCAGTCCCCGGGTCGTCCACCACCACCTGTGTGTGGTGTACGACCGTGCACGGGGCTGAAAATAACTTCCATTTCCTTTTGCACTCGCGCAAAACCTCATTTATGGCGACTGCATGTGCAAGTTACCTAATAATGCATGTTTATTTTTTGAGCCAGGGGTGAAAAAGTAAATCGGAATGCATCGCACTACTTACTCTCATCCTTCCGGGGGACCTCCGTGGACAGCAGCTCGGCCATTTCCGCCGTGGCCGCTTCGCTTTTCGTGGCCTCGTTGATAACCTCCATGCTGCCTTGGGCTGGTTGCCTTGGTGTTTTGCACTGTTTTTGTTGTTTTTATTTTTTGCTCTCCTGTCGTCGTCGGCACACACTCACACAAAACACACACACACACGCACGCACGTTCTTCTTCCGATTCAACTTTTTCTTCGAACAAAATTTTTAAAATTGAAATACTATTGCGCGTCGAAATTGCATTAACTTACAATAATTTAGCTAGATTTCTTTGTACTTGATGGGCAAATTGTGTAGCGATCGCGACCCGCTGTGAAGAGCAATGTTGAAATTGAATTTTTCTCTCGTGTGTCGTGGAGAAATTGCGTTTCTTTGTTCTTCCCCCGTTGGCTGGCTGCTGGCGAAGAGTGCTTGGATGACGGCGACCGACGGGATAGAGCTGGAACAGGCGGCGGCGGTCGATGCTGTGCGGTCGTGTGGCCTCTATTTCCCGTTATGAATGGCAGCAGCGCGAGCGAGACGGAAAAAGGAAAGTGCGTGTGTCGTCGTCGGCCAGTCATCGAGAAAAACAAAAAGTGACAGCTGGGCTGGCTGCAGCTGTCATCTCGCCGCGCTGTCACTCGCTTGTTGTTGTTGTCATCGTCGGACGAAAACGCATGTTTTACACGCTGCAATGAATCTGACTGGTTATGGTTATTTAAATTGCAGTTTTGCCTCCCTCGCTGAAAAAAAAGCTTTCGGGATATTAAAAGTGCAACATGGAGTTAAACTTTCTGTCAAGCTTCGCTGTAAAAATTTCACTTCATGTAACCTGGGTGATGAATAGAGAGAATACGTAACGTGATTTTCGAATGATCCCACTTTGTTTACTTATACAAAGTAGAAGGAAGTTCAAGCACAAACATGACTTTTTTCTTACTGGTAAATGAGCTGTTTTATAATCAGTAGTATGTGTTTTATTTGTTTAGTTTTTTTATTACTGCGGGCGTCAATAATTAGAGTTCACGCGCGGTGATACGACCGCAAGATAATGGTCGCATGACAGCCGCATGACAACCGTAGAACAATTTCTTGGCTGTTGTCGAAGGTTGCCTTGAGTTTTCAGCTGACTTTTTGGAAAATATTCAAAACAAACCAAGTTGACAGCCAAATCGACGCAGAATTTCAGTTCAACTTGCTGATTTTTACTCTGCGGTAGTTAGGCGGCAATAATCTCCTGTCACTCAAAGCGAAGGAGAAACGTGATTTTATCTCGCAATAAGCAATACATTTCTTGCTGGAAAATTGTCGCGTTTCGATCGGTTAGAAGAGATTATTCTTTTCTAAGGGTGACGAAGAACTGCGGCGAGAGTGTAATTCTGCGATGTCGCAGATAAATTCCCTGGCTGATTTTGGAATCCTGCAGCTCTTCCTGATCCAGTGAAAAAACATCGCTAGTTCTAGTGAGGCTGATCCAACAAACAGAAAGGATTTTCACTAAACCAGGTTTTCAAACGGAATCAAACAATAGAGACAGCTTCTGGATGGATACAACCGCATCGACTATATAAACAACTTCCATTCATAATTATAAAAAATACGATCTCGCCTTCATTTTTCTTAAGGTTTCTTGACTCCCCAGGTTCTCAAAAGACACACATTTTCCATTCTTACAAAAAAAAAAAACAATTTTTAATGATCGATCACAATACTCTCTACTTTTGGCGAACAGTAAATTGGATCCATTTTGACAGTTCAAAATTGAGGCCATTATGCGAACTACTATTCAACACCCAGCATGTAACCTGCTAAGATAGCTTCCTATCAGATATTTGTCAATATTTGTTTTATTCTGAATTATTGCTCTTCCCGGCAAACTTCGTCCTGCCCTTTTTTGGTTCCTGACGTTTCTTGCTTGTTTGCTAATTCAGCCTCCTGTGATCAAAATTTGATTTTACGCAACTTTTCCCATACAATCTGCAGATTTTCCGGAATCGGTTCCAGAGTGGCCAAAGTTGTCATTTTTTGGCGTAAGAACCTTCCTTGGACTTTTACGAACCCAACGCAACAAAAATCACCTCGATACGACGCTCCGTATTGAACTGATTCGCGTTAGAACAAAAGCGTCGATTTTTTTATATATATAGATAATGGTGTAGATTTGTGATTACTTGTCCAAAAATATTACATAACCATTTTTCTGCACTAAGTATGTACAATTTGTCATGCTAGACTCGTTGAACTATTTTGATCATTATATTGCACACTTTGCACCAAATTCAAAAATTCCACCCTTGCAAATCATAACTGCACACCAAATATTTGCACACTTGAAATCCTACCCCTATTGCGTCCTATTGAAAACCTCGGAAGAAAACGCTTAGGTTTGCAAAGTTCTGAACAGACAAAAATGCATTGAAATTTAACAATAATTGGGTCCTAAAAAGAAGCTTAAATTTGTGATATTATTGTTCACAACGATAAAGCCTATTTTTCTGAGAACAATGACCCTTTTACGAACGCAAAGGATATAAAATGGATTTTTAAATTAATTTTGAAAAAAATAATTTCGCGGCCCTTTTCGACAGAAAAGGTTCTATACCTGACAGCTCGTTCCAAGGGGGCCATAGTTGATCCATCGAAAAAATGTTGTCTTGTGATCATTAATAGAGCTTTATGACGTTTCGCGTACACACACTAGCATACCATACCATACCATACCAATCAGCATAGCGCACCAGGTACGCGTGCTGTAGCAAGAAGACGCTTCCATCTTTCTCGATCTTGAGCTGCTACTCTCCAATTTCCCAGGTTACAGATCTTCCGGATATCACCATTCACTTGATCTCCCCACCGTGCGCGCGGTTTCCCTGCTCTTCTGCCTGTTCCGCCAGCTGGTTCAGCGCGGTCAAAAAGCAGTCTGACAGGCTGGCTCTCGTCCATTCGGGCGACATGGCCGGCCCACCTGAGCCTCCCGATCTTCGCCTGGGTGGCGATGGTCGGTTCTTCAAGAAGCGCGTGCAGTTCGTGGTTCATGCGTCTTCGCCACACTCCGTCAGACACCTGCACTCCACCGTAGATCGTTCGTAGCACCTTCCGTTCGAAAACTCCAAGGGCACGTTCGTCCTCCTGCCGCAACGTCCAGGTCTCGTGGCCATAGAGGACTACCGGTCTAATCAGTGTTTTGTACATCGTCAGCTTCGTGCGGCGCTGCACTCGATCCGATGTGAGGGTCTTCCGTAATCCGAAGTAAGCACGATTCCCAGCAAAAATACGAGTCCGGATCTCTTTGCTGGTGTCGTTGTCGGCAGTTACCAGCGATCCCAAGTACACGAACTCGCTCACCTCCTCCAACTCATCACCATCCACAGTTAGAGGGGTGAGACTTGGGGGGCCGACGTCCTTCGAACCCCTTCCTCTCATGTACTTCGTCTTCGTCGTATTCATGCCAAGTCCTACACGCCTTGCTTGTACCTTCAGTCGGGTGTAGACATCCTTCACCGTCTCCAGGTTTCTTGCCACTATGTCGATGTCATCGGCAAAAGCAAGCAGCTGGTAGGACCTGTTTAAAATCGTGCCACTCGTTTCGATGCCCGCCCTTCGAATAATGCCCTCAAGGGCGACGTTGAATAGCGCACAGGATAAGCCATCACCTTGCCGCAGCCCTCGGCGTGATCCAAAGGGTTCCGCTAAGTCCCCCGAAACACGCACGTGACACATCACACCATCCAAGGTAGCCTTGATCAGTCGAGTCAGTTTAGCCGGAAACCCGTTCTCGTGCATAATCTGCCATAGCTGCTCGCGGTCGACTGTATCATAGGCCGCCTTGAAATCGATGAAGATGTGATGTGTGGGCACGTTGTACTCACGACATTTCTCGAGGATCTGTCGGAGACAAAATATTTGGTCCGTGGTGGCGCGCGCGCCAGTGAAGCCTGCTTGGTAGGGCCCCACGAACCTCCTTGCATGGGGTGACAGCTGGCGGCAGAGGATCTGGGAGAGGATTTTGTAGGCCGCGTTGATAAGCGTGATGCCGCGGTAGTTGCCGCAGTCCAGCTTATCGCCCTTTTTATAGATGGGGCACACGACACCATCCATCCACTCCTCCGGTAGCTTCTCCTCCTCCCAGATCTTGGAGATCACGCAGTGAAGCGCCCTCGCCAGTTTCTCTCCTCCATATTTGAAGAGCTCACCGGGTAACCGATCCTTGCCGGCAGCTCTGTTGTTCTTCAGCTTCCTAATCTCCCTCTTCACCGTCTCTAGATCAGGCGCCGGGAACTGTTCATCAGCTGCGGGCGCTCCAAGGTTGACTCCAACACCGTCTCTGTCCGCTTCATCGCCGTTGAGGTGTTCGTTGAAGTACTGCTTCCACCTGTCCAACACCTCGCTTTTGTTCACGATCAGGTTTCCCTCGTTATCCCTGCACACATCGGCTCGCGGCACGAAGCCTTTGCGGGACCGGTTCACCTTCTCATAAAACTTTCGCGACTCGTTAGCTCGGAATAGCTGCTCCATTTCTGCGCAATCCCGGTCTTCCTGCTGGCGCTTCTTGAGCTTGAAGACCGCGACCTGCCGATTCCGAGCCTGCCGGTACCGTTCCACGTTTCCTCTCGTCGCCTTGTGCAGCTTCTTATCGTAAGCTGCCTTCTTCTCGGCGGTAATCTGTTGGCACTCGTCATCGTACCAATCGTTTCGACTGACTCGGAGCGCACTACCCAGCGTGGCTTCTGCTGCACTGCCGATGGCTGAGCGAATACGGCTCCAACCATCTTCGAGCGAGGCTGCGCCAAGTTCCTCCTCACCTGGCAGATTCGCTTCCAGCTGCTGCGCGTACCTGTGGGCCACATCTCCGTTCTGCAGACACGCGGTGTTGAACGGAGGGGCCCGCCGGCTCCGGCGTTGGTTAAACACCGTCGACAGCTTTGAGCGCATGTCAACTCCAACTAGGTAGTGGTCCGAGTCAATACACACACTAGCGCACCATTTGATTTTGCTGGCCGGACAAAATTTAACCTCAATCTTTTTCGTGTATGTACACGCAATACATGCGCACGTAGATAACTCTATGGGTTTCAATCGTGTTTTTGACCGTTGTACATAAAAATTGGCATAGGCATTCCCGCTTTTGCCGTCTTTAGGCTAGTATGGAGATCAGGCTGGTATGCAGATCGGAAGGAAAGGGGTCAAGAAACAGCTTTACGAACAGTAGAGCAAAAGAGAGGGAGCGTTTTCTTCACCCTCTCTGGCTTGCTTTTTGCCGCTGCTGCCCATTTGAAATTTTTCTTGACTCCTTCCTAAGTGCATACACCGCTTTTTAAAGAAAGATTATGCATAAAAATATCGTGTCTAAGGTTTGTTCCAAAATTCCCAAAATTAGCATGATATCAAAATTCGTCGCATATTTACAAACTTCAAATGTGTGCAACTACTTCCACTTTATCCGTGAAGGAAACCGATAATGGGGCAATTGGGGCAATCCTAAAATGAAGCTTAGATTGGTGATATTATTGTTTACAGCAATAAAGCTTATTTTTCTGAGTACAATGACCCTTTGTACGACCACAAAGAGTTTAAAATGGATTTTTAAATCAATTTGGAAAAACTAATCTCGCGGTCCTTCCTGACAGAAAAGTTCCTACTTGACAGCTCGTTCCAAGGGGACCATAGTTGATCCATCGAAAAAATGTTGTCTTGTCAATATTTTTTTTTGCATTTAAATGAAAAAAAAGTGATCAGAAATGGCTTTTAATCGCTTTTCATCGTGTTTTTTACCGTTGTACATAAAAATTTACATGGGGCTTTAGTACCCAATTCATCCGTTCGAGACTGTCAAAATTTCAAAACGTCACGTGAATCTTCGGTTCGCGGCTTTTGTTCCTGTTGACGTTTCGAGGCGAGGCGGGCGAGGTCCTGATTCTTTCAGTTCAGGGGGATGCTAAAGGCTGCCATCTTGGGTGATTGAGATTGATAACGCGTGCAAACTGCGCACAGTGAAAACAAAAATATTTTGTTTTGTTTTGGTTCCGTAACGAACAGCTGTTCTTTTGTGCTGGCGCCGAAATTGACAGCTCCCTTTTGTTCTGGTGCCGAAGTTGACAGCTTGGGCGAGCTGCATGTAGTGAGATATAGATGTCGTTCCCCTGTTTCAGTTCGACTACGATTACACAAAAAAGTGTAATCGTAGTTAAACTTACTGAAAAAATCGTATGAAAAAGTGCGAAAACGAACTCAAAGTGCGATTTTGAGTTACAGTGCATAAAAACAAATCAGAATCAAAATAACCCAAAATTTAGACGAATTTTGAAAGAGATATTTAAATAATTGTGTCTTTTCAGATTTCCGTGTAATATCAGATGTTTGTGTTTATTGTTATGACGTTTATGTGAGTCATTGAATCATTGAAAATAAATTTGAAAATCAGCAAAAACTGAATTTTTTTCCATGTTATAAAAACCTGGGGAATTTTTGTTTAAATTGTGTTTGATTTGTTCGTTTGCTTTGAAAAAAATATCGTTTCAACATGCTTGTTGGTGGTTCGGCCAGGAAAGGTCACCAATCAGACGATGACGACGACTTTTTCAAACCTACCGCCAAGTAAGATAATAGAGAAAAAATGTAGTTTTCTCGCAAAAACCAAACTATAATTTTCAAATCAGTTCAACGCTAGCCAAAATCTTCGGAATTTCTAAGCCCAGCAATGCTCCCCCGAAGAAACCACCCCCGGCCGGAATTCAAGGCAGTGCTCCGAACTCGGGCGTCGTTGGTGCGAAGGTTTCCGATCGCTACGGAGCGTCGTCGTTCCGTTACGTTCCCCCCGCGCCAGACCCCGCTGAGAGCCAGCAGACACCGTCGTCGTCGACGACGACGACGTTAGTGGAAGCTGCCGCCGAGTGGAACCTGGTGCAGGCCAGCGTGGTCACCGCTTATAAGCTGTAGGATTTTTGGTGAATATGTTTTGGGAAGTTGATTTGAAAATTTCATTTATATTTTAGGATAAATAATGAAAACACTGCTCAAGGAAAGTTGGGGATTGCTCTGCTGAGTTCCGGCACGGATTTCAAGATTCTCCTCTATCGATCTAAAACGGACGCGTTGGCCACGCTCAACATCTCGACCGGCACCAAACTGTTCCTCAAGCAAGACTACCTGCAGTTCCAAAGTGACGACGACAGCTTCTGGAGCGTTTTATTCGAAGCTGTGGCCGAACGCGACCGTTTGCTGGCGACGATCGGCCAGATTTGCAGCGTTGAGCAGGAGAAGCTTCCACCGCCGCCCAGACCTGTGCCAGCGTCCAGGACGACGGCGGCACCCATCGTGGAAGAGCCCGAGTCGGACGTGGATCGAAGCAACAGGGCGAGCTTGATTTCGCGCATGGCTCGCGTTGGCCAGCCGATTCTTCCGCAAGATAAAGCTGCAGTCGCGTCTACGACTGAAGTCGATTCGTCGGACACGGATGCGGCGGTTCGGATCGAAACCATTCCGCGTCATCGGAGGACCGGGAGTGGCGGGGGTAAAATGACGATTGGAATGCAGATGGTTCCGTCGACGGCGCTGTCTAGTGCGATTGCTGGGCAGAACATGCTGCAGACTGCGGCGGATTGTAATTTTAACATGTTTATGGCCGAGAACCGGATGCAGGGCACCGAAGTGAGGATGAACCTGTCGAAGTTGGAGTCCAAGCTGGATCGAGTGTTGGATAAGATCGATCTGTTGAATGTTGGGGGCAGCTCGGCGGAGGGAAAGTCGCTGCTGGACAAGGACGAGGACATTCTGGCGCTGGAGGAGAAGGTGCTGGAGTTGAAGAAGGAAAATCATGCGTTGAAGGGGAAAGTAAGGACGTTGGAAGCGGAAGGTAAGTCGATGAGGGAGAACTCGTTGGCGAAGGAGGATTTGCTGGAAGCTGAGGAAAAGTGTCGCGAGTTGGGAGAGAAAGTTGCTTTGCTAGAAAGGGAGCTGAAAACTAGTCAAAATAAAAGTAATGAAGATCGCGCCCAGTTTGAGCGAAAAGTGGAGGAAATTTCGTTGAAGGATGAAATTATAGAAGGTAAAACCAAAGAAGTTCGCGTTTTGGAAGAACAACTACAAATTGCTCAATCAAAGGAAAAAGAGACTGGTGAGGCCAACGCGGTGTTACAAACACAAATTGAAAGTTTAAAAGAGTCACTGAAAGTTGTAGGACAGCAACTGGAAGATCAGAAAGTCTCTGAAGCGTCCAATAAAACGATGCTGGACGGGTTGGTAAAGGACATCATGAACAACTGCTACCAACGACTAAGCGAACGGATCGAGGACGGTAAAATTTTGAAAATCATCGGTCAAACTATCAAACAGGAGACCAAGGCTGCCCTGGAACGCCAGCTGCCGAAATAGCATGTGATAGCGAACATCCTACGAAGGACTGCTCATTTGGAAAGAAATGCCCTTATTTTTGATTTCTTTATTTTTAAAATACTGTCATTTTTCGCTTGTCCGATCGCAGCTGCTGCTCCCTCGAAATTGAATCCTCCGTGGCTTGCATTTGCAAAATTTCCTTTCGCTTTGCAAACAGCTGCTTCTGCAAGCTGGAGTGCATCTGCGTCCCAGGCTGGTGTCGCTTCAACGAGTGTGTCAGCTTATCCACTTCGGCCTGCAATCGACGAGTTTGCTCCGCCAATTTCAAGCTGGCAATGTTGAGGTCCTTCGAAGCAAATTTTGGCAGATCCAGCGTCGTGCTCGGTTGGGATTTCTTCGTCGAGCTCGAGCTCGACGGTCCCGCGTCATTTCCCAGAATATCGCTGTTGATGAAACTAAACACGTCCTTGCGACCCTTCTGCCGTGCACTCTCTTGAGCATCGCGTTTCTCCTGAATCCTCTTATCGCGCATCAACTTCTTCTCCACGCTGAACAAATCCGCGTCCCCGTTGGCCTTCTCGCGCAGCTGCATGCAATAGTCCAACGAGCGACCCTGCGGAAGAACCTGCGCACCGATCGGCACCACAATACCTTCTCCCCGACACCCAAGCCCAGCCCCAACGACGTATCCCATCTTTTGCATAATTCGTGAGCCCATCCCTTTGGTGTGCTTCTCCCAGTCCCCCAGCCGTTGCGACGGCACCGGATTCAGCAAACTCCTCGATATGATCTCCGCCTGCCGGATCGCCACCACGTCATCTTCTTCCTCACTCCCGGAATCCCCCTCCAAGTCAGAATCACAACTTTCCCCACTCTCCAGCGGAAACACATCCTCAAACGGAACCTCCACCTCCCGCTTCGACTCGTCCAGCTTCACCGTGCACACCTTCCCCTCGAAATCCGCCTCCCGCACCACTCCCTTCTCCCACAGTCGGCTCTTCTGCTTGGCCAACACTCGCGCACCTCTCCTCCGAAGCAGCTCGAACCGCGGCTCCCGGTACTCCTTCAGCTCCAGAAACGCGACCAACTGGCCGTGCGAGAAGCGACACTTTTCATCGCTAAACTTGCACTCCCCCTCCAGATAGTACGCGCACGGAACCATCTCCTGGTGCGTCGGGTTGATGAACAGCACCTTCACCGTAGTGTTGTCCCCGTCGCCATCATCATCATCCTGTTGAACGCTGCAAATCAGTGCGTTGTGGTGTGACCGGGAGCCCCATTTGTGGGTGTGCGGGGCGGAACACTTACTCCCAACCAGTTCCTGCAGGTCCTGCTTAGTGGAATCTGGGCCGGTGGCGGCGCCACCGCCGTCGTCCAGCTCTTTCACCTCCGCCATGAAAAGGGCGAATTCCTTATCGATATCATTGTTATCGGCTGGCGTTGCACTAGTCTCAGGTTGCTGCTGCTGCTCATGGTCCAGGGTTTCGCGGGTCAGGTTGAGAAGTTCGGTCAGGTCGCGCTTCAGGCTTTCCAGGTTTGTTCGCTCGTCCGCGTCGTCGGATGCCGCCAGGGCAAGGTCCACCTGGGCGAGCTGAAGAATTGTATTGTTAGATAAACTAATTTAAAAATATCAAAAAATCTAACCTGGTCATTGTACAATCGAATGGAATCGTTGAGTTCTTCCGTTGAGGACATTTCTTTTCCCTTTGTGTTTGTTGAAATTTTACATACTGTTCATCAAACTTTTTTACTCTTCATAAACTTTCTTAATGAAAATATTTATCGCACATCAAAACATGAAATGACACAAGCAAAGCCAAATAGTAAACACAAAATTTTCTGTCATGTCAACAGAACGCATAAATGAGCAGTTTTTTATTCACGGTATCTTTTTCACTTTCACGGCACTCATTTGAGCACTTCTTTTATTTGAAAAGGTCCTATAAACATAAGGAAACCCACACCCTTACCAAAAATCATGATTTTTTGAGTTCCAAATCCCACTTTTCATACGATTTTTTTTAGTTCAGGTACTACAACCATAAAAATGGTTATATGGGTTGAACTGAAAAAATCGTATGAAAAGTGGGATTTGGAACTCAAAAAGTCATGATTTTTGGTAAGGGTGCATACCTGAAAAAGACTCTAGACTTTGATAAAGATTTGTTTTAATGGGATATCAGTGTTTGAGTTTATTAACAATCCTGTTCCAGGGAACAACTGATTAGTGCGCTGACCACGGGGACGCGCTGTCTTGTATTTGCATGCTTGTTTTCATTTCTTTTGTGTCGCTGTTTGTGTGCATAGGGTGATTGGTTATTCTAATTGAATAATGACATCATAAGTGCAGTGCTTCTGGGAACGCGCAGTCCTGTTTTTTCGCGATAATTTTCGTCGTAAATGATCGTAAAAATTTATTCCAACTGGCAGTTTTAGTATTAACTCATCAAACTATCGATTTTATGAAGAGTAAAGCGTCGTTTATTGACTATTTTTGAAATTTGCTCGCGTTATCTAAATTGTAAAAACAGTAAAAATATACTGATAAGTCCAGCCCATAGCACTACTGCTCGGCTGGCACGCGTTCGATAAAAAAAAAACTTTTTAAATAATCAATTATCTATCTTTCCGCAGCCGGCTGCCTAAGATTTAAAATTTTCAACCGATAAACAAAATGCGCATAGTCACATCACTGCCACTCGTGAATCCTGACCTCATACCCATCTACTAACCCCCTCAAAACTCATGTGATACTTTGTCGGAGATGCAGTCGATTGGGCGGTCTCTATCACTCAAGTATCGGACTAACATTCCCATCCACTTCCCCGTGGCCCTACCACTGGTCGTGGCCGGCACCGGTATTGACCAGCATGATAGGGGCCTTTGAGAAGTTGCGAAGCAAGGAAAGATAGCTCCCACTCATCTTCCACGGCTCGTGGATGTAACTTCTGGAGGCCAATATCCCTGACTCAAGGCGGTTTCAAAAACACCAAAAAAACAAAAACTGAAAATTTGGTTTATTGGACCTTTTAAAAAAAAACCAGAAATAGAATGCGCAACTTTTTAAACGCAATGAATTAAAAAATAGAAAATAGAACTTTAGGGAGAATTTAGGGTCGTCGGTTTAGGCAAAGAATAGGTATATTGATGTCCTAAGAGCTCTTAGCATTTATTTTGCCACACAAGCCAAACGAGTTTTTTTTTTTTGTTTTTTGAGAAGAACCCAAAGAGTTATTCAAACAATCATAATGCAAAATTCAATCACCCTAACGAGTCTACGAAGAAATCACGGCCTCCTGAGTTCATCCCTTGCGTTGCGCGTTTGCTGCGATGTAATGTTGACAGCCACCTGTTTTCCTGCTGGACTGGTCTGCTGTTGAGCTTTCTCTCTCTTCGTCACTCGTCATCATTCCACTCCACTCCACTGCGTTGAACACCTTGTTCGGATCGCCATTACTAGCGTTCCCTTATCACCCGCGAGGACACCGAAATCTCAAAACTAAGCTCTAGTGACAATGGCCGACCTTAAACAATTCACCCTGGCCGAGGTGGCAAAGCACAATACGGCGACCGACCTGTGGATGATCATCGACGACAAGGTGTACGACGTCACCAAGTTCCAGGCCGAGGTAACGAGGGAACCGATCCGCTTTCTGAGTCATTGAAATTCTAACTTTCGATTTGTGGTCCTCCTTTGTTTGCAGCATCCCGGAGGTGAGGAGGTGCTGGTTGAGGCCGCTGGAAAGGATGCCACCACGGAGTTTGTCGACGTCGGACACAGCAGCGATGCCAAGTAGGACAATTTGGGATTTTGTCACATACATTAGCTAACGTTTAATCTCTCCTCATTAGGGAACAGATGAAGCAGTTCGTCGTGGGAGAAATCATCGAGGCCGAGCGAAAAAAGAAGAAAGCTGCCTGCCAGCCAGAGTAAGTATCTTCCTGCTAGCTTATCAGTAGCTCACTCTTGCGCGGCATTCCTCTGTGATAACCACTTTGTTTTCTTCATTTTTCCCCTCCCACCTTAGTTCCGCTTCTCCGTCAGCCGGATCGTCCTGGTTCGGTTCGCTCAAGGCCAAACTGTTTGGATGATCCTTCCGCGCGAGAAATGCTTTTTTCTTCGTTTTGCGTGTTAAGTTTAAGCACAAGATTTTGCGAATATTGAATATGACAACACAATCCATTATCTCTAATTGACATTCAATTTGTACTAAGCTTTTGTGATGGTGCTGACTTCCAGTCAAAATTCATAGTTTAATAAATACGTTTTTTTATTATTTTTCATCCTTTGTGTTTTTTCCTGCCGCGGAGTAGAATCCGATCACTTCCATTTACCCCAAAACTATCCCTCACTCTCCACGTGATACCCTTATCAGCTCCAAGTAATAACAAATGATGCTCCGTGACTTATCTTTTCCTACAACACTGTCGTCACCAAATTATGATTGAACAACTATTTCACCTTATTTGCAGCTGCCAACGGATGGCCATCATCGCAGGATCTGCGCTGGCCGCCGGAATCGGACTAGTATTAATCTACAAGGCACTCAAGAAGTAATCTGGGGATCAAGCATGCTTTTAGTGGTTTAAACACCACTTTCTATGGTAGTATTGTTGCATAAGCAAGAACCAAGTCGAGCACAATAACATTTAATTTAATTGAATTTAGTACGTTACGTAGTGACACGAATATTAATATGATGAACAGTGCTTCACAGAATGAACGAAAATATACTCTATGAAAAAAAAAAAGAAATAGAAATGCTTTAAATGTTGTTTTCCATCAAACCT
This sequence comes from Culex pipiens pallens, assembly GCF_016801865.2. NCBI lineage: Eukaryota > Metazoa > Arthropoda > Insecta > Diptera > Culicidae > Culex > Culex pipiens. Next base: position 141,595,109 of record NC_068939.1, read on the forward strand.
CTTAAGATTGGTCAGCTAACCTTCTGAAGTATTTTTTTAATCAAGATGTTCATAAAAAAATTAAAAGATCTGCTTTCCAATGTTATTTTGAAAAATAAAATAAAAAATGGTTCAAATTAGACTTTTGACAAATTTTTAAACCTCCAGATTTCTCCAGAAATCTTTCAGAGATGGCGCTGCACAAGTAGTGGTAAGAAATTTAAATTTATATGGGGAAAATCAGTATTTTTTTCCTGGTAGTAGATAGAAAATTAACCTATTTCTACGTCTACTTTTCAAGCATCAGTTTTGATTTATATTAAACATAATTAACTTTTAATGGTTTCCCCCATACATTCTAAATGCAGTTTACCACTCGCGTGACAGCTGCCGCCATGCTCATTTATCTCTTGTTTCTCTAAACTAGAAAAACGTTTTGGCATAAAAATAGTTAAAAGAAAAGCAAAAATCATCAAATAAGTAAATATATATGAAAACCATGTAGATACCAGTATTAAATTCAGTACGGTAAGCATGTTTCATAACAGTGCAGCCATCTATGGTTTTATTCAAGTTTAACTAAACTGCCGCTAGATGGTAATCACGCACCAACAATGCGAACCTAGCGGCAATTAAGTGAAACACCCCTGTCCGTCCCCTAGGGGTGGGCAAAAAAAAGAGCGAGCTCCGGTTCACTAAAAAGAGCGAACGAACCGTGGCACTATGGGGTATTTCCATATAAGCGAGCGGCCAAAAATATTTTTTTGCTTTTTTGTGACTTTTTTGTGTTGTTTGTACTTAGTATAATGAAAACAAATGAAATTTGATATTTTTCCAAAAAAAAGTTTAATTTTCGATTTTTTCATATATTTGAGGCCACATGCATTAAAGTGGTGAATTTTAATATTCTTGCTCTGTCTATTTGATGCACGGAATGGCGGTTTATGCTATGTTAAAGTTTCTGATTTACGTTCAATCTCCCTCCCCTTTTTCTTGAGTTAAAATCCACCTCTCTTTGAAGAAACCCCCCCCCCCCCCCTCCAATTAAAATTTGATTTTTGCGGTGTTTTAGAATTTTAGACGGTTTCTTTTATGGAACATTGTATGGATTCTCGTCCACGTTTTTTGTTGATCCACTTGCAAAATTTACGTTTTCCACGATAAATTCTTCTAAATCAAAATCACTATGTAACCGATTGTCGTTAGATTACTTAAAATATGAACTTCTTCTATGGGCTTTTGTATACCTCGTTTTGAAGCTACAGAACATCGTGCATAGTTTTTCCACTGTGGTTTTTCCCCGAGTTGATCATGTGATGGTTCTGCAATGTTGTAATTCTTACAAATATACTCGAAAGCAGTTCTCACGTTTTCAGAATAGAGCAATTCTCTACGAAATCGGTCTTTTTTCTTCAATTTTAATTTTTGTATTTTTTAATCCGGCTGAAACTTTTTTGGTGCCTTCGGTATGCCCAAAGAAGCCATTTTGCATCATTAGTTTGTCCATATAATTTTCCATACAAATTCGGCAGCTGTCCATACAAAAATGATGTATGAAAATTCAAAAATCTGTATCTTTTGAAGGAATTTTTTGATCGATTTGGTGTCTTCGGCAAAGTTGTAGGTATGGATACGGACTACACTGGAAAAAATAATACACGGTAAAAAAAAATTTGGTGATTTTTTTATTTAACTTTTTATCACTAAAACTTGATTTACAAAAAAACACTATTTTTAATTTTTTTTATTTTTTGATATGTTTTAGAAGACATAAAATGCCAACTTTTCAGAAATTTCCAGGTTGTGCAAAAATCAAGACAAACATTTTAAAAGGGCGTAATATTGAATGTTTGGCCTTTGTGAAATGTTAGTCTTGATTTGAAAATTTCAAAAATATTTTTTTCGAAGAGATCGGAAAATTTCACAAATGTTTCATATATTAACATTGAAAATCGGACCATTAGTTGCTGAGATATTGACGATAGAAAATGGTGGGTTGTTTGGGTGAAACTTAGAAAACATCAATTTTCCTGTTTTTAAACCTTTGCATTGCAATATCTCAGCAACTAAAGGTCGTATCAACATAGTCCGAATAAGCAAAATATAGAGAATTTTCTCAGCTTTTCAAAAATATTTTTTTCAAAACTGGGCAAACATGTGCACTAATTTAAAAAAATGAAAAACTGCGACTATTTTCAAAAAAGTCACTTAAATATGGCTATAACTTGAAAACGGTGCACTTTATCAAAATTTCAGTAAAGTACTTTTTGATTGCAAATTTGATTTTACATCGAAAAATGAAGTTGAAAAATTTTTACGACCAAAATTTCGATTTTTTGAAAAAATCAGTATTGATTAAAAAATTCATAACTCGGTCAGTGATTTTTTGCACAACCTGGAAATTTCTGAAAAGTTGGCATTTTATGCCTTCTAAAACATATCAAAAAATAAAAAAAATTAAAAATAGTGTTTTTTTGTAAATCAAGTTTTAGTGATAAAAAGTTAAATAAAAAAATCACCAAATTTTTTTTACCGTGTATTATTTTTTTCCAGTGTAGTCCGTATCCATACCTACAACTTTGCCGAAGACACCAAATCGATCAAAAAATTCCTTCAAAAGATACTGATTTTTGAATTTTCATACATCATTTTTGTATGGACAGCTGCCGAATTTGTATGGAAAATTATATGGACAAACTAATGATGCAAAATGGCTTCTTTGGGCATACCGAAGGCACCAAAAAAGTTTCAGTCGGATTAAAAAATACAAAAAAAATCGAATGACCGAAATCCTAGAGAACTGCTCAATAGTAGGTCTATTCCCGTACTGCAGAATTCTGCAATTCTGCACGAAATCGGCAGCAGAGCGTTCCCGTACTTTTCTGCAGCATAAGTAACTTTTTTCCCAGGCAGAACTTCTGCAATGAGAGAGACAGAAGTTGCAGCAAAACCGTTCCCGTACTTTTCTGCAAGCTCTCTCTTCTCTTTCTTGTTGAAAAGTGACTGTAAGTTGGTGTGATGGATGTTGAGTACACGCTTACATAAAGTTTGCAGTTAGTTAGTTAGTTTTTTTATGTCTGGTTTTATTGAAAACGATTTTTTTATGTTAACGATTTCATGCTTAGTTAATTAATGTAAATGAAATAGCGATATTTTTTAGTGTTAAAATGATAACTTTTTGAATAGACTAAATATGTGTGTTTAAATAATAGGTAAATTTAATTGCCAAATAATAAATTGTACCTTTAACGGTGCTACCAATTTGTATTCTTATTTGAACCAAAAAATGTGATGTAATTTAGTCGAATTCTTAAATTTTAGGAAGTTTAAATTCTAAAATTCGGAAATTCTTAAATGCGCCATCTTGAATCACAAAAAGTACATTTTTTTGGAGTCGTTAGAAAATCAGGTTTAGAGGATTTAGAGATTGAACATTTTGACGAGTTCTTCGGAAAATAGAGTACGAACTGTTTCTATTTTTTTAATATTTGAGTTTTAATTTTTTTATGTACAGAATTTTAAAATTTTGCTTATTTTTGTTTTTTTTAGTTTCTTTATTTTTTATTATTTTTTTTAAACTGTAACTTTTGAATTTTTGGTGTTCTGAACTTTGAAATATTCAAACTTTTGATTCATTTATTTCGAATTTAAAAATATTTGAATTTTTAAGTTTAGGAACTTTTAAGTTAGAAACCTTTATTTTTTTATTTCAAATTTTGAAAATTAAGATTTTTTTGAAATTTTCAATTTTTAATTATTTGAATTTTCAAGCTTTGAATTTCTGAAATAAATATTTGCATTTTTAAATTTCTCTAATATCTGATTTATTTTTTTCAAGTTCCTCAATTTGAAAATAGTTATTTTTATATTTTTAATCACGAATTTCTTAATTTTCAGATTTATAAATTTATGAGTTTCAAAATTGTATAGTTTGTGATTCATTTTTTTATTTGTCAATTTCGCTGCGTCACCGTTATTCTTCGATGTGAAATCCAATCATAATTTATTTATGTTATCTTTCAAACATTTTGCTTTTAAAACATGTATTTATGGTCTATATAAATATACCTTCTATATTAAACCTTTTTCTTTTTTTAATTATGTTTTTTAAACGTACCTGCCATTCTCATCAAAATTGTTTACCTAATGTAAAATTTTGAGTTGTTTCTAATATAAAATGTCTACCTAAGCATTATTAATTTCTAGTTTAATAAATGGTACATGCTTAATTTTTTAGATAAAATGTTGATTTCGAGGTTGATTTGCATAAAAAATAAGTCCCCGTTCTATAGATAAACTTCTTTCAATTACAATTTTTGTCAATCCATTTTTTAAATTGTTTTGAAATAATTTAAAAAAAAACTTCAATACCCAATTTGAGTAAATCCACTCAACTGTGTACAATATTGCAGAAAAAAGTACTGGAACGAGCTACCCAGGCAAAAGTTTTGCGGCTTCTCTCCTTGCAGAACTTCTGCAAAAGAGAGAGATGAAGAGAGCGAGCTGAAAAGTACGGGAACGTGCTGCAAAAAAGTGACTTATGCTGGCTGCAGAATTCTGCAGAAGCTGCAGAAATTCTGCAATTCTGCAAGTACGGGAATAGACCTAGTGCTTCGTTATATCGTACAGGGACACTACGGTATTATTATCCATACTTTCAAAAGAACACAACAGAGCAGTTCTCTAGGATTTCGGTCATTCGATTTTTTTTGTATTTTTTAATCCGACTGAAACTTTTTTGGTGCCTTCGGTATGCCCAAAGAAGCCATTTTGCATCATTAGTTTGTCCATATAATTTTCCATACAAATTCGGCAGCTGTCCATACAAAAATGATGTATGAAAATTCAAAAATCTGTATCTTTTGAAGGAATTTTTTGATCGATTTGGTGTCTTCGGCAAAGTTGTAGGTATGGATACGGACTACACTGGAAAAAAATAATACACGGTAAAAAAAATTTGGTGATTTTTTTATTTAACTTTTTATCACTAAAACTTGATTTACAAAAAAACACTATTTTTAATTTTTTTTATTTTTTGATATGTTTTAGAAGGCATAAAATGCCAACTTTTCAGAAATTTCCAGGTTGTGCAAAAAATCACTGACCGAGTTATGAATTTTTTAATCAATACTGATTTTTTCAAAAAATCGAAATTTTGGTCGTAGAAATTTTTCAACTTCATTTTTCGATGTAAAATCAAATTTGCAATCAAAAAGTACTTTACTGAAATTTTGATAAAGTGCACCGTTTTCAAGTTATAGCCATATTTAAGTGACTTTTTTGAAAATAGTCGCAGTTTTTCATTTTTTTAAATTAGTGCACATGTTTGCCCAGTTTTGAAAAAAATATTTTTGAAAAGCTGAGAAAATTCTCTATATTTTGCTTATTTGGACTTTGTTGATACGACCTTTAGTTGCTGAGATATTGCAATGCAAAGGTTTAAAAACAGGAAAATTGATGTTTTCTAAGTTTCACCCAAACAACCCACCATTTTCTATCGTCAATATCTCAGCAACTAATGGTCCGATTTTCAATGTTAATATATGAAACATTTGTGAAATTTTCCGATCTCTTCGAAAAAAATATTTTTGGAATTTTCAAATCAAGACTAACATTTCACAAAGGCCAAACATTCAATATTACGCCCTTTTAAAATGTTTGTCTTGATTTGAAAATTCCAAAAATATTTTTTTCGAAAAGATCGGAAAATTTCACAATTGTTTCATATATTAACATTGAAAATCGGACCATTAGTTGCTGAGATATTGACGATAGAAAATGGTGGGTTGTTTGGGTGAAACTTAGAAAACATCAATTTTCCTGTTTTTAAACCTTTGCATTGCAATATCTCAGCAACTAAAGGTCGTATCAACATAGTCCGAATAAGCAAAATATAGAGAATTTTCTCAGCTTTTCAAAAATATTTTTTTCAAAACTGGGCAAACATGTGCACTAATTTAAAAAAATGAAAAACTGCGACTATTTTCAAAAAAGTCACTTAAATATGGCTATAACTTGAAAACGGTGCACTTTATCAAAATTTTAGTAAAGTACTTTTTGATTGCAAATTTGATTTTACATCGAAAAATGAAGTTGAAAAATTTTTACGACCAAAATTTCGATTTTTTGAAAAAATCAGTATTGATTAAAAAATTCATAACTCGGTCAGTAATTTTTTGCACAACCTGGAAATTTCTGAAAAGTTGGCATTTTATGTCTTCTAAAACATATCAAAAAATAAAAAAAATTAAAAATAGTGTTTTTTTTGTAAATCAAGTTTTAGTGATAAAAAGTTAAATAAAAAAATCACCAATTTTTTTTTTACCGTGTATTATTTTTTCCAGTGTAGTCCGTATCCATACCTACAACTTTGCCGAAGACACCAAATCGATCCAAAAATTCCTTCAAAAGATACAGATTTTTGAATTTTCATACATCATTTTTGTATGGACAGCTGCCGAATTTGTATGGAAAATTATATGGACAAACTAATGATGCAAAATGGCTTCTTTGGGCATACCGAAGGCACCAAAAAAGTTTCAGCCGGATTAAAAAATACAAAAATTAAAATTGAAGAAAAAAGACCGATTTCGTAGAGAATTGCTCAACAACGAACTGATACGAATATTCGACGAATCGTTTCTGTAAAATACATAGAATAGGAATTTCTAATTTTATTAAACGTACCTAAGTACCAACAAAGTCATGAATATCAAATCAATTTCAAAACATACATAGCAGGTACGTCATTTCTGCCTCCGCAGGTAAATAATGTGATTTTAACCAAGCGTATACGCGAAATCATTAATTTCCTTGCATGAATCAAAATGTTCAAAATGGCATAACTCAAAAAGTGCACATAAGTGCACTTTGAAATTTGGAGACAAGTTAGGATATGGTTCAAATTTTAAGCTGCAAAATTTTCAGATCGCACAAATGCACACAAAAAAAGTACTCCATTAACAAAGTTGAAAAAAACTAAATTTTGAATAAAAATCCATCTTTTTTGATTTTTATTATTTTTTTAGCCTGTAAAAGTGTGTTTTGTAAAATATTATTGAAAAGTTGAATCAATTACCTTTCTGAATATATATAATGATGCAGGAAAAAATACATAAACAGCTACACAGTACAACTATGAAAAATAATCATTTTTTTGTCAAAAAACATGTTTTTTCTTACCATTTTCGCCTTTGAAGGTCTGCAATTCAGTGAATTTTGAACCTACAACTTTCAAACTCCGGATTTTTCTTAGTTAGAATGTTTATTTTCGAAAAAAAATACCAAAAAAATAATTAGAGTATGTCGGTTTTTCGATTTATGGCCGCCTGAAACCCCATAGTGCGTGGCTCAGAAAAAAAGAACCTCGATTCTTTTTAAACTTCGGTCTTTTGAAAGAATCGTTTCAAGATGGCTAATTCATGTTATAAATATAATTTATTGAATTAAAAAAAAATAGTTTTAAATTTGTTTTTGTGAATTGAAAATGCAATTTCAAATATTTCAATGCTAATAAAAATTAATCTCAAAAATAAATGATTGTCTAAACAAAAAATCGAAATCGAAAAAAATCATTGTACAACTGATTGTACAATAAAGTATTACCAGAATACGAATTTGAGCATTTCAAATTGCATAATTTGTAAAATAATACCAAAAATCTACTGAATAGTTAAGAGATTTTTGAAAAAAAAAAAATAAAATAAACCCTTTTGTCCGACTAAGCTTGAGCGTTTATAGACTTTATCGATAAAATCAGAATGTAGAAAAGAGTTCACAGATTTTTTTTTTTCAAATAAAATATCAGCATTACCGTCATTTGGGGCTAATCGGGACTACAGTCTGAATAGGGGCAGAAGTGTTTAGAGCACTTAAATGTTTTAAATTTTAAATTGGATGTACACATTTTGTTGGTCTGAGTCTGTTATATCTGAAACCTATAAGAAAAATTAAAATATTGTGCTCTAACATGGTTAAAACTGCTGTCCCAATTCGCCCCATGTGTCCCAATTTGCCCCAGTTGACGGTAGTTCAATTCTTGCAGAAATAAACCCAATTAAAATTTGCCTGGATTTGGTTGTACAAACGTCAGTCTGCATACATTTTTCTTTGTGTGTAAGTTTAGCACACTGTTAAACACGAAAAAGTTCGTGTTTGTTTGTTTGCGGTAGTGTAATAGCTCCTTAATTTTTCACTATCTAATTACAAGCACTGGCGGTACCTGGGGGGTCCCGTGCCCCCTTCTTCGACAGAAATTTGTTCTAGAATTGTCCGAGGGGTCATTCAAATACACCGTAATAAAAAAAATCCTATGCGTGTGCTTCCCCTTCTGTCAGAGCCTGGTCACGCTACTGATTACAAGTATTACTTTAATATCACCACATTTTACAACTATAATAGGTATCAAAATATACAAAGTTTTACTTAGCAATATATCACAATACACTAAACTAAAAATGTAACAGATTCAATTTTCTTGAAACAACATAAATTACGTTTGATTCTTCCCGACCGTTGATTTAAAATAAGTTGCGCTATTAAAATACTCACTCACTAATTTCCGTCGAAAATTTTTTAAACTAGTTTTAATTGAACACCAAAAAGGTGATATGCCAACATTAGGTGCTCGATGGAATTAAATGCTGATCCCCAAGTTCAAATCCGAGATTAAACGTGAAACTTTTCAAAGATAAAAAATATAAACCCAACAAAGTTTTAATTTTTGTAAACTATGACCGATGCGCATACGACCTTTTCAAACGCTACGCGCCAAAAACTTGGCTCGATTTTGACTTCACTCGCCTTGTATGGCTAGTATGTGGTGACAGTCGTGACGTCGCCGTGCTGCCAAACTGTCACAAAGTTCATCTGCATGAAAAACCCATGACGGATAGGTTATTTTGAAAATTTAATCTAGATTTGTTTGTTTGCCATAGTCTAATAATTCCTTGAAGGAGCTATTAGACTACAACAAACAAACTCGCAAAGAGCTTGACAGTTTGGCAGTTTGCCTGCTCTGTTAGTTTGCAGAAACGTCATCCTGCATACATTTGGCTTTGTTTGTGAGTTTGCCGCAAACTGTCAAACACAAAAAAGTGCGAGTTTTGTTTGTTTGCCATAGTCCAATAGCTCCTTAATACGTCCTTGACTGGTGTGCTGAACAATTTATGTTTTTTAAACTAATCATCGACAATGTGGAATAGAAAAAGAAATTAATATAAGACAATTGGGTCCTCTAAAATAAAGCTTAGACTGCTGTTATTATTGTTTACAGCGATAAAGCTTATTTTTCTTAGTACAATGACCTTTTGTACGACCACAAGGAGTTTAAAATGGATTTTTAAATCAATTTTGAAAAATTATCCTCGCGGTCCTTCGTGACATAAAAGCTCCTACTTGACAGCTCGTTCCAAGGGGACCATAGTTGATCCATCGAAAAAATGTTGTCTTGTCAATATTTTTTTTGCATTAAAATGAAAAAAGTGATCAAAAATGGTTTTTAATCGTGTTTTTTTACCGTTGTACCAAAAATTGACATTGGGCTTTAGTACCCAACTTTACGTAAAAATGCTCGTAAATATTTTATGCTTCAATTTAATTATAGTTTAAAGGACTTTCTCAATATTTTTCCGAATAATAAAAACAATAACTGATTTCCATATAATGTATTCCGCACATGCACTTCCGAAACAATTACAATAAATTGAACGTTTTCGTGTAAAGGTATCCCATTTTTTTTTCGAGTAGGCATACAAACATTGTTAGTGCGAGCAACCTCTGGCTGTGGCTACAAATTTATATTAAGAGCAAGGAAAAGACACAAACAATTGCGCTGAAGGGGCAAACCTAACAATACTATTTACAAAGTGGGAAATAAAGTTATGACTAACACCAGTACGAATAAGTTTTTTAAAACACATCAATAGAAGAATTGTGCGTCCGATGTTTGCCTAGTTGGATTTAACTAGTAAAAATCGGTTGGAAAATTCTTCAACTGCATGCAAGTATAATTTAGACATAAGAAGTAAGGAAATTTTACGAGGACTGAGATCACGAGGCTTTGCGAATTCGTTTACTGGCAAGGTGAGGTACACGCAGGTGAAACAGATTCGAGCCTCATGCAAGAGAAACAAAGAAAGTGTAAAATTTTGAATTATTGGGCTAATTAAACTTAGTGTGCACTTAATCGAATCTTACGTTTAAATATTTAAATTATCTATATATTTTGTTTTGAAAACAAATCAGTACCGCATCCACTCGGATATTGCGAACCTGCTTTCGGCCGAACCGGTCAAACTGTTCCCCCGATCGATCACAGTGACGATGGATGACTGGGGAAGCAGTTCAAGTTCTTGTTCGGCCACAGTTTTGCAAGAGAAACGAGCAAATTCTTAAAAACTAATCAAAACAAACTTTTTTTTTATTCAATTAGCAAAATATAAAACTCACGACTTTTTTTTTTGCTGGTGCGGTCGAAAGCATAATTTCTTCCGCTTCAAAAACTGTGTTTGTGTGTGTGTTTTTTTTAAATCAATTCAAAATATCAAAACACTCTCGATCCGCTCTCATTGCTGCACAAATATAAATCTCTACTCTGAATTCTGATTCTATTTCTTCTAAAAGAAAAAAATAATAATATAACTACAAAAATATACACTAGAGCGCGCGCACGTAAAAAGGGCGTGTGGGATGGTAATAAATTAGTAACTTGGAAGCATCGTTGGTGGCGAACGCGCGCGCACATCTATCGAATGTTGGTGAACAGATTGAGGACGCTTTTGTTCTCCTTTTGGCTGCGGGCTTTGCTGAACACGTTCCAGAAGCGTAACGTTTCGTCCCCGGCCCCGGTTACGATGGCTTCCCCGTCGGGGCTCAGTGCCAGGTACAACACTCGGTACGAGTGGCCGGTCAGTTTGGCGACCTGCGTTAGCGACGGGTACTTCCACACGAGGATCTGATTCTGGGAGTAACCGTGGGTGGACACCAGCTCGGACGAGTGCTTGGACCAGGCCAAATTACAAACCTGCGATCCGGTGTCGACGCACTGCATCGGCTGGCCGGTGAGCGTGTTCCAGAAGCGAATACAACGATCTGCCGTACCGCCTCCGCTCGCGAGCAGTCCGTGATGGTGGGGTGACCACGCGATCGCTTTCACCGCGGCCATGTGCTCCGAGTACGACTGGACCGGGTTGGACGAGTGCTGGTTCCACACGTACAGGCGGTTGTCGTTGCCCCCGCTCGCCAGGTACTGATTGTCCGGGGACCACTTGAGGCCGCACACCTCCTGCCGGTGGCCAACGAGACGTCGCTCGGAGACCTGGGCCGGGGTGCGCGTGTCCCGCTGCATAATCAGGCGATCCCGAGACCCGCTCGAGAGGACGTCTCCGTTCCAGGCTAGCGCTCCGACGCGGGCCGAGTGACCCTGCAGCTTGTTGACCTGAGAAAGAGAGAGGAGAGAGTTGGTTACGCACTTTTTTTTTTTTGCTAGATTCGTAGGCGAGAGAGTCACATTTGGTATTTCCATTCAAGGCACGTTTCGCAACGATCGGGTGCGTCTGGAGATCGTTTTTTTTTTGCGAATAGGCAAATGGTGTCATCATTGCGCGATGCGTGCAAAAACTGGAACTGGATAGCTGTTAGTGCCGTTTGTGTGTCGTTGAATTGTGAATGAGCAAACAGAAAAACGGATAAAGTATGGCAGTTTAAACGGTTGGAAAGAAATTGGTATTGGGCATCTATCTACTTGAACTATAAATGTAAAAATAAACTTGCCGTAATGATTTTTTCTAAAATACTGAATCGGCGGAAAACTATGTTAAAAACAGGATTTTGATAGTTTTAGTGATTTTCAAAAGTTAATCGGAAAATGTTTTGATTAATTTCAAAATGTAAAATCGATTTTTTAATCGAAAACTGCTCAAAAAGTACTATTTCCAAGATTTTGTAAAAATATCGGGAATTTTCTTTGTGTTTATCAAGTTTCCTTTTTGTTTTTTATTACACCGACCAACAAAATTTCTGCGCAGGCTCAACTCGAGGGGAAGCATGAATCTCCTGAGAGAACAAAACAATCTTTGGTGAGAGTGCGCTGACGACGAAAAGAGGAGGAGTGATAGAAAGAGAATACCTTTGACAGGAATCACGAGACAAAAAAAAGAGATCTCACAAGCTATAGTAACGGTCGCTATACTCTCTAATATCGTGGTGTAGGAATCATGAAATCTAGAGTTTGTTTTTAAGGGTCCTATAAACATATGAAAGACAACAGCTTATAGGAACTTTAAATAAAACTCTAGAAATGATAGTTTTTTCTATCATTCTTATACAAATACTACGCTTTCCAGAACACGCAATAATTATTGATCAAATGTTTTTTTTCGATTGAAAGAAAAAGTATATTTTTCGCAAAACAAAATAGAACTTAGATTTTTTTTAACTTTTGAGTGCAAACCAACTGTACTGGTTTAATACATTTTCCATCTTTTTTGCATTCAAATGTCAAAAAATTTATATACATGCTACAGTAAAAATAGTTTCTTCAATTTGAACTTTTTTGTTAAATCGAAAATGAAAAAAATATATAGTTTTCTTAAAGATTAAGAGAATTGCACAACTTCTTACGAAGAACTGTCGGCATATCAAAGTGAGTATAATGTAAATAGAAATCAATTAAAGACATAACTACTGCTTTCGCGAAGCAAAGCTCAAACACATTCTGTTCCATTAACTGGGAAAGTAATCTGCGCTGTCTTCTATAAAAGAAGCTTTATTTGATCAGAGCGTTATCGTTTCGCTCAGAAAGCACAGCAAATCTATTTGCGCAGTTTCGTATTTCATTCTTTTTTGCATCACAATTCTCAACACAAACACCAGTGGTCAATATTTGTACCCCCAACAAATTCCTCCTTCCCTCAAGCTTACCTGCTTACTGGCGGCCACGTCCCACACGGTGACATAGCCGTGGTGCGTTCCGACGGCCAGCTGGTGCCCCCGTTCGCTCCACGAGACCGACGTGACGGTGTTGGCGTCCGAGCTGAGATCGCACAGCCGGGTAACCTGCAAGAAGCGAAAATTTAGTATTGCGTTCGACGCGGAACCGGAAGTTCTAGTTACCTGACTGGTGCAGGCACTCCACAGGTACACGCAGCTGCCCAGGCCCACCGCCAGCACGTTCTGCGCGGACCAGTCCACCAGGTTCAGGTAGAAATCGTCCTGCAGCTCGGGCGCGTCCAGCACCTTGAACGGGATCTTGGAGATCTTGCGTGTGGCCTTGCGCGGTGAGCGCAGCAACTTTTGGCTCTTGATGCTAACCGGGGACAGCGAGTACGGGCACTGCTCGTTGTAGTCCTGGAAAAGTGGGAGAGAAGGGGAAAGAGCTCTGGTTAACGAATCGTAGAAAAATAAACAGCTCCACTGATGGAAACGGTTTTGCGAGAGATCAGTAAATCAATTAGATGCATTTGATCGATTTACATTCGGTGAGTGCTTGATGCAGATGGAGTTTGCATCAGACAATCTCTGAAATTTTTTGCATTATTCAGAGCATTGAAACGTCCGTCCAGCTTTGCCATACAGTCCAGACTCGATTTTTCGAAGGTTTTTAACAAATAAATAAAAATAATAATAATATAGAAAACAAAAATTTCGCATTTTTCTATTTTCTTACTTTTATAAAAAAAAAACAAATTTAGCAATTCTCTGAAATTTCAGTTACTCGATTTTTTTGTATTTTTTGATCCGGCTGAAATTTTTTTGGTTCATTTGGTATGCTCAAAGCAGCTATTTTGCATCATTAGTTTGTCCATAAACTTTTTTCCATACAAATTTGACAACTTTCCATACAAAAATGATTTATGAAAATTCAAAAATCTGTATCTTTTGAAGGAATTTTTTGATCGATTTGGTGTCTTCGGCAAAGTTGTAGGTATGGATAAGGACTACACTAAAAAAGATACACGGTAAAAAAGAATGGTGATTTTTAATTTCACTTTTTGTCACTAAAACTCAGACTGGTGGCAAGCTTGTCAAAAAGTGAACCTCACTTTTGACAGTCCATATAGGGTGAACGCTCCATAAACTGGTTGCACAAAATAGGGTATACAGGCCATTAATGAGTAAATTCAAAAATAAGTTTATTTAATATTTAGGTTTGTAATTTGAAATTGTTTTTTATTGTCTAGTTAATTTTTTTGTTAAGACCGAGCCATGTGGCAACGCTTCCGCCTCGTAAATGGGAGTTCAGAACCCGGTGCGGACCAACATAGCAGGTTATCGGTTCCCTTCCAGATTCGATTTCTAAGAACAGGAAAAGTAGTTTATCATCACAAGCATGACATTATCTTTTTGGAATATTGGCATTTAACACTAAAATATGTTTTTTTTTTTTTACTAAAATATGTTTATAAGTTAACATTAAAAAATGTGAACGATTGACTTCGTCCTCAAAAGGCTGGATAATATTTAATTTTTTCTAGTTATTTATTTTTTGACAAAACATATTCAAAATTATTCATCAAAAACAAAATTCGCAATTCGCAATTTTCAGTGTAAGAACGGGCCTTGACCGATCTTATGCACCAGGTTTCCGACGAACACGCACTGCCCTTACACCTACATCTCACCCTTGCTCTGAGTCAGTACGAGCAGCACGCTAGAACACGCTTTGAGTGTTCGTGCCAGGCATGCACACCTTCTTTTCCGGTTACGCATTTTAACTCGGCCGGGGGTGGTACATTACGTAGGGTTTGATGTAAGTATAAGCGCCTAACCATTCATTGTGTGCCTATCAACTTTCATTAAAGCAAAAACTGTTTTATTTTTAGTTTGAAATCAAAAACTAATTGTTATTTACTGTGTATTGTTTTCTCCTGAAATCTTTCCTAGTGTTGAGTCGTGTTTATCTGTTGCTATTTCTTTTGTCGCGGTGTTTTGTTACAATTTTTGGTTCTAAGCATTTTAGAAAAGTTTTTCACAAGTACAATAGTAATATTTGTGTTAATCCTTTAATAATTCCATAAATCGAGTAAGGGCTCGATCCTCACTTGCTTAACAATGGACAGTGAAGGAAATATACTATTTGAAGAATCAATTGTAAAAGAAAGATAGTAATTTATTAAGTAGATAATGAAATTAACAATAGTTAATAAAAAGATGTAACAAACAAGCTTAGATTGTATTAAGTGCAATTTTCAGGGAAGATGAGAAATTATTCAAATAGATAAATAAAGAAAAGGCACATGATAAACAAAATTGACATCGCTGCCAAATTAAGGGAAAGCAGACAGTTTGTTACAGCAGCATCAATTGTTAAAATAGAGTGGAAAAGCGTTGAGAAATAAGAGAATCAAATAAGTAAAATCGAAATCAAATGGAGGATAGTAAACAGAAGCCGTTTTAGAAAATCAGTGAAACAAAATAAACAGAAGATAGCTGTTAGCTGAAATGGAAAGAAGAGAAACCCCGTTGTGCGATGTTTCAGGTACATCCACAGCAGTTGACTCAACATACTGCGAATCAAAACAATACCGTCTACAATCACAAATAACTTCCCTTTCCCACATTGACGCGCCCCTTTCTTCTAGCCGTCTCGACTCTGACCCTCGCTGGTCAAAGGTTTACGATCCGTTTCCACAGGCCACCAGCTAGGTCATCATGAAAACCAAGCCAACGTGGAGGTAAGAAAATAGGACACTTGCAAGGAACCAGAGCTATACTGTTCTGATCAAGAATGATCTAACAGGACTACGGGCGTAGTCAGTGACGCTCCTTCCAGGATGTTCCTCGCCTGAGCGTCAACTGAAGAGGCATCATATCAGTATCATTCACTCTTGGCCTGCGATCTCAAATGTGTTCAATTTATAAAAAAAATTTGGATTAACATTTTGGTTTTGAGGGGGGGTTATATTGAATGTTTGGCCCTTTTGAAATGTTAGTCTTGATTTAAAAATTTGAAAAATATGTTTTTTGAAAAGATCAGAAAATTTCACGAATGTATCATATTTTAACATTGTAAATCAGACCATAAATTGCTGAGATATCGACGTTAGAAAATGGTGGGTTGTTTGGGTGTGACTTAGAATAAATCAATTTTCTTGTTTTTAAACCTTTCCATGGCAATATCTCAGCAATTGAGGGTCGTATCAACAAAGTCCGAATAAGCAAAATATAGATAATTTTCTCAGCTTTTCAAAAATATTTTTTTTCAAAAGTGGGCAAATATGGGCACTAGGGAAAATTCCCGTATATTTGGCAGGTTAAGCTCTCGCTCCTAACTCTTTCCAATTTGCTGATTTTCACTATTTAAACAACTAATTTTGCGCAACTTTTGATAGAAACTTGCTTGTTCTCTTCTTATTGAGCTATTTATCACTCGATTTCAGTTGAAAACGCTTTTAATTAGCTTTAATAGAATGTCAAAGTTCTGACCTGCCAACATTAGAGGTACGCTGGAATTAGATGCTGTTCCCCTACTTTTGAAAAATGAAAAAAAACTGCGACTATTTTCAAAAAAAGTCACCTGAAATGGATTTGACTTGAAAACGGTGCACTTTATCAAAATTACACTTAGGTACTTTTTGATTGCAAATTTGATTTTACATCGAAAAATTAAGTTGAAATATTTTTGCGACCAATATTTCGATAAAAAAATAAGTATTGATTCAAAAGTTCATAACTTGGTCAATGATTTTTTGCACAACCTGGAAATTTCTAAAAAAAATGGTATTTGATGTCCTCTAAAACATATCAAAAAATAAAAAAAGTGTTTTTTTTTGCAAATCAAGTTTTAGTGACAAAAAGTTAAATAAAAAATCACAATTTTGTTTTACCTTGTACCATTTTTTCCAGAGTAGTCCGTATCCATACCTACAACTTTGCCGAAGACACCAAATAGATAAAAAAAAATCCTTCAAAAGATACAGATTTTTGAATTTTCATACATCATTTTTGTTTGGCCAGCTGCCACATTTGTATGGAAAATTATATGGACAAACTAATGATGCAAAATGGCTTCTTTGGGCATACCGAAGGCACCAAAAAAGGTTCAGTCGGATTAAAAAACACAAAAATTAAAATTGAAGAAAAAAGACCGTTTTCGTAGAGAATTGTTCAGATGCGGGCATAGCCTACCGCCTATTTCGTCGGTCGTTGAGCCGACGGTCGTTTCCAACTAGGAACTGATCCTACAATATGAAACATTCGTGAAATTTTCCGATCTTTCCGAAAACAATATTTTTTATTAATCAAGACTAACATTTCAAAAGAGCGTAACATTGAATGTTTGGCCTTTTTGAAATGATAGTCGTGATTAAAAAAAAAGTATTGTTTTCGGAATGATCGGAAAATTTCACGAATGTTTCATATTTAAACATCATTGTGCATACCGAAAGCACTTAAAAAGTTTCAGCCGGATTAAAAAATACAAAAATTTAAATAAAAAACGTTACTTAATCCACCTCTAGGTGGTTGGTGCCTTCCTCACATTCATAAAGTCAATACATTCAGTAAAAATAGCAACATTCCCCCACATGTTTAACAAATCAACTTTATTACTCATATCTTTTGATATCACTTAAGTGCTGATAACTTTTGATAAGGTTGTCAGATCTTCGATGTTTTAAACTCATATGAAAGATATTTACATTATCTAACCAACGACAGGTCGCATGATGGACCCGGACATCATTTTCAATGAAATATCTGAGATCCGGCCTTCAAAAAGTGTATAAATAACGCTTAAGTGCTAATAACTTTTGATAGGGTTGTCAAATCTTCAATGTTTTGGCCTCATTGGAAAGGTCTTTTTAATACCTTTTTGAAAATGTATAACATGATAGGTTTTCTTGCAAAACCACCCTTTTTACAATCTTCCGGAGATACGTCAAAATCGCTTTTTAAGCATAACTTTTGAAGTACTTAACTAAACTTGCTGATTTTAAATAGAGACCTATGGGACCCCAAGACGGATCGAATGAGACTAATACGGTCAAAATCCGTTCATCCAGTCCGGAGATAATCGAGTGACAATTTTGTGTCCACCCACCTACACACATCCACACACAGACATTTGCTCAGAACATGATTCTGAGTCGATATGTCTACGTGAAGGTGGGTCTACGAGGTCAAACTAATAAGTTCATTTTTCGAGTGATTTTATAGCGTTTCCTCAGTAAGGTGAGGAAGGCAAAAAGACCCTTTTTCGTAGATAATTGCTCAGTAAAATAGTCACCGATTGTCTCGGAATTTGCCAAATAGTTTCAGCTGTCAAAATGCTTATGCGCCCATTTCAGATATTGCTCCAGACATTCTCGAAAATGTAGTTTGAGGAACCATCTATGAACTACGAGGACACTTTTTTGGACATCTAGACTGCCGTTCTACGCATAATTGTCCCATGTTTGAAAAAGTGCAACTGAGAAAAACGCGATTGAAATTTTTCGATCGATTTCTGTGTTTCTACGCATAATTGTCCCGTGGGTTCCTATTCGCCCTGTGTGTCCCTAATCACCCCAGTTAGCAGTTTATCACTCTTTTTTTATGATACTCTTGCTAAACAACAGGTAAAAACGACATAATGCTTCATAAATCTATTGATTCCGTATGAGAAAATACTTGGTGAGACAATTATGCGTAGAAGTTTGACGATGGGACAAACAGACTGGATGTTGTTTTCAATGAGTTTCCAAACAAAGTACCAGATTTTATGTGTATTTCTTAAAGTATACGACAGACTAAACATAAAAATGTCAAAAAGTCAAAATCGTCCAAAAATGACATGGGACAATTATGCGTAGAACGGCAGTAGAGGAGCCGAAGAATCGGTTTTAGGGACTAAATAAGCTAAAATTTGGGATTTAGTCTAGTAATTGACAAATCTTTGATTAAAAGGGAGGACCAAGGAATACGATAACATGTCTTTGAAAAAAATCAGGTACATCAAAATTTTGTTAGCACAATTTTAAATATTTCTAGAGTAAATTAATAGAAAAAATCTCCATAAAACAAATGTTAAAAACTTCACACCTTCCTTGAACAAGTGCATCGCA